>NC_133388.1:139607921-139785421 GCF_047511655.1 Castor canadensis | reverse complement strand
CTTAATGGAATGAAAGAAATTGGAAAGGCAGCAAGAGACTAGAGATTTGGAATTCAAGCAAGGTGGTAAATACTAAACTAATAATGCTAGATTGTCAGAGTAGTTTTTCCCCAGTGATAAGCATATATCTGATATTTGGGAAAAGCTTCACCTTAACTACAAAGAGTGAGAAAAGCTACCAAATATTTTATAGTTTTATAAACATTTCTAAACTTTTGCAGTATTATTTGAATTTCATTTTGTCTGTACCCCTACTATAGTTCTCGGCTCACTAAAAGTACTTGTTTGAACTATTACACATCCTGAATGCATGTCACATGAGTTGTACATAATATGCAGCAAATAATTTTGTCCAAATGCCAAATGGACTCTGCCATATATCATCTCAATATTTTTCTGTACAATATAGATTCCCCCATTCTAATCTTAACTTAAAAGAGTCCAGAACAACATTCAAAAAAGTTATCCTATTGCTATGTGAAAAAAAAATTATGGAAACTATTTTAAAGAATCCATCAAACCAATGTGATAGGATATATTTTGTTACACTTTGTTATAACAATCCCAAATTGTTTTACACAAAATTGCTTATCAATTTTTCTCAATAAGCTACATATCAATCAGAAACTAACACAAACACAATCAGATTTATATTTCATTCCAAGACCAACAATAGCAAAACTATCTAAATTGATATAACTAGTAATATATTACTTGATTTTTAATTTTTTTCTATAGCTGCTAATTATAACCAGAGCAATGTTAATCAGTGAATTCTATTTTGTGCAGTTAAAAAGTTATTTAAAGCAGTAGGTACAGTGACTCTGAATGTGATGTGGGAATGATTTCACTGTCATCAATGTCAGATGAGGTTTTCCTTTTATCAGTGTGATCCACTTAGGAAATTTATCTTAGTTTTCTAAAAGTCTGAGTATAAAGTCCACAAAGACAACCTTTTAACTTAAACCACAGAATTCATTCCAAAATGATTGCGTAACAAGTTAATTCACTATAAAAGTTGCTTCATCGTTTTAGCTGGCTTCTATTTAGTCTTCACCAATTGCTAGTCCCAAATGCCAAGACTTCTATTTTTAAAAATCACCAAAGTCCTTAAGAAATTTGTAAGAGAAAACAATATGATTTTAATGCTAAATTCAGAGCATACATACCTGCGCGTCTGCTTAGAATATGTGTACACATTTTTTGGCATTCTCAGTAATTCACAAGATCAGTGACTTTGATCATGTCAAATCCCTTTTTCGGAAGTAATGGACAGACGCAGAAAAGAACTTTCTTTGCTCCTTCTGCTTTGCTTTCGTCTGCAGTCACTGCTGCCCAAACTCTGCTCTGCTAAATGACCAAACCCACCTACAAGGAGCCAGGCTAATGAAAGGGGGTGCTTTCTGAACAACAGAAGAATTCCTTTGCATTCAGCAGGCAGATTTCCCATTGGAACCCAAAATCAGAGAGGCCAGTTTTACCTCTGTTTTTTAATTGAGATTGTCCCAGCCCTCTTCTACGGTCCAGTGAGACAGTGTTTGTGAAATGATTAAAAAGAACGTGATCTGATCAAGAGGCCAGAATAATGGGAAAGGAATGCTAGGGTAGCCACTCTGCTAAGTGCTGGGAAAGAAGACCAAGGAACTCCTTAACCTATTGTTTTTATTCTCATCTGCTCTTTAGCCATCTCACACCACTCTGAGTTTTTATTTACTTCACTTTAAATGGGTTAAAACTTATCCACTCACAAGAGAATTTGGTAACAAGTTACAAATCAAAAAAAGAAAAGAAAGAAAGAAAATAAATAAAAATCCTTGAATTATATCAAGTTTCCAAAAGGTCATCACTGTCTGTGCTGTGGCCTTTTCCCCATTCCAAATCCTCTATCAATATGTCATAGTGAGTTAGGCAAAGACAAAAGAGAGGCGCAGTGTGAAAACGGCACATATATCTAATCCTGACAAAGCAATGAATAGACCTTCACAAGTATAATTATACTTGTTTATTTGTTGCCACGTACAGAGAACTGATGAAAAAAATCCATCAAAGTGGTATTATGCAGACACCAAGAGCTTCTTTTCTTTGGTTGCTAAAGCCACATTGAGGCTTAAATTCCTTATTGTTAAATTCAGAAGAAAGAAAAAAAGATTTTTGGCTGGACTTTTTTTTTTTTTTTTGTATCAGTTGCTGACAGATCTTTTGTGTACAAGGCTGTATTAGTTCACACCACTACCTCATTTTTACCCACATTGGAATTCATAATTACAAACCACTGTACAGAAGCTTTTAAAAGGGTGTGGTGTGCTGACCAAGAGAAGGTAGTGAAACTGTCCTTTTCTCACAACCTCTCTTTTAATATATCAAAACACAGGTAAAGTACCTGGGTGGAAGCACCAGTTACATCAGAATGCATCTTTGATCTCAACCCTTTAAGGTGGTTTTCTTTAAGCCAGCTTTCTCTGCAATTTGCTTATTTTAGTAGATGTTTAGTATTTCATAAAGGATTACATAACTTCTTTCCCACTGCAGTATTAAAAACATTAGCAAGAAAAAAGGCAAATAGAAGGATGTCAAAGGATTGCAAATATTAAGTGAAAAGGTTTCAAACCCAACTATTAAGAAGCCATTATGTTCCAATAGACACTAAATCAAATAACTTAACAAAAGCACAATTTTAGAGGTAGGATGGGGAGCCAAGCATGCTTTTTTCTTGCAGGACAGAAATATATCAAAGTAAATGCAATCTGCATAGTTAATGTTTGTGAGCTTTACAATTTAAACCAGAAAAGCTGTAATTTTTCTTTGCTGGCAATCTGGAAACACTCTGGAGTTAATTACAGCTGATTCGGAGTGAACCACACAAACAAAGACCAGTCTATGTCCAGACAATTATACTGCATTAACCAGCTTAGAGCTTCCTGCTGATGTTTCAGGGCTCTTCTGTTACACCCTTCTACCTTCCCAGCACGAGAGAAAATGCTTCTGCAAGAAGGAATTAATGAAGAGAACTGCAAAAGAATGTGTGACGACCTCTCCTGACACGGCAAAAACTTTCCACCCATGTCATGACAAAGGGGAGAAGGTAATTAAGTTTGAATAGAAGGATGTAACCAAATATATTCAGCATTTAAAACAAGCACAATTTTAAGAAGGGAAAGTTTACAAAGACAAATGTGAGTCTGAGGGTCAACTAAGACATTTTCCTGTTTCCCTCTGATTTTTCTCATTAAAATCTAAATTAGCTATCTGATGCATATTTGGTTCTTTCTCTATATATAGGATCCTTATGGCTGATGCATAGTCTTCTTCTCCTTCTGAAATGCTTTCTCTTTTTCTTTTCCTCTCTTCCTACACTCATTTCCCCTCATTCTCTCTCACATCACTAAATCTACATGGACTTTATATGACAATTACATAGCATTAAACATATGTGTTGCAGAACAAAAGAGGACAGGCATACTTTACCACTGAGTCCAATAGTTCCTAATTTGATTAGCTGTGGGAAATAAGAGTTTTACTCAGTTTTCTTTACAACTTTAATCAAACTCCAGTTACATTCCTTTGAGAGGAATCAATATACTTTCTTTAACCAAATTACACTATTATATGATTCATTTTATTTGTTTGCTTCAGGAAAATTTCATAATCAGTGGACAAGATGGACCCAATACTTTACCTCTGTAAACAAACTTTGGTACTTTTAACCAATCCAGCTGATTTCTAATTTTCTTATGCATTCTAACTGAAAATGAATAGTTTGTATTAGTGTGAGACAAGGACATGAACTATAATTATGTTCAGTGCCTCTTTCTGATTCTTTGATACTGTTTTGCTACTATTCCAGCTGACATTGAGGCTTTGCAGTGATTGCTTCATTAAAGGGTAAGGATGTACTAATCAGCTAAAGTATTACTAGAAAGCTGTTGTTTGCCAATACTGTGAGAATATACTTTTTTTTTGCGTCCTCTAAAGAAGAAAAAAGTACCTCCAAAGGCCAGTTACCCAGCCATACTTAAGTATTAATCATCTTCCCCTTGTCTCCTCCCTATAAAGTAGGATTAGAGTTAAATGATTGTGTGATCCTTTTAATTTTTCCCCCCTATCAATATATAAATCAAATGGATATTACACTAAAATGCATAAAAAAAATCCCTAAAATATTAGAAGATTGTATAAATTACATATGGTATAAATTACTCTCATAATTTTCTCAATAATGAACACATTCACTTTCCCTTCTCAAATCCTCTCCCTCACTCCCTAATATATTTGAAAGTTCAAGTGTATAGTGCCGCTAAGTACAAAGCTTTAACAGACAGCCCTTTAGTTTTCCTTGGAAAAATATGGACTGTATCAATCACTTTTGAAAATTTATAAATCATAGTTGCCCTGTCTTTCACTTATTAATATTGCTAGCTTTTAAAATGTAATTGACTAATCTCTCTGATGTACACACAACCTCAGTGTTTAGTTGATAATGCTTTTAAGTTATCACATAGGAGTATTAAAAAATTAACTTTGTTTTTACCAAGATATATATAGACATATCTATACAGACATATCTATATCTATGTAGAGAGAGAGAGATAGCTATAGAATTTTGTATTCAGAAAGGAATTTAGTGGGTTAGTGAAAATCATTGTATGTTATTTATCTCATATACAATGTGATGACAATATATTCTAATATATATCTATATCTTTCCTTCTTTGTCTAGTAATCTATAAAACGTTGTTGAACAACTGATAACTGAGTATTTGAAAGAGAAGACAATTGTATAATTATTTGTATTTCACTATTCCCACCAATATGATCTCATCACCAATAAAACAATAAATGTAATGGTGTAAGTACATTTTAAAAAAAAATCATTGCTTGCAGGCTAAACCTACCATAATTATCTTCATAAAACTAATCACAGGTCAGGTATTCCAGCAAACATTCCTATTCCCTGAGCAATGATTTCAGTGCTATCACATGATTTCAAATAGTTTTAATGAAGAAAGTTATATGCATAATTCTTTAAATCACTACTCAGTGCCTCTTACTATATCAGGCTCTTGGAGTCTACCAAATACAAGTCTCTTTTTATATCCCATGTAAATATTTTAAATTACTTTATATTAAAAACCACATTAGGACTAGCATAATAGAGAACATACGTGTATTGCCAAGTTTTCTTCTGGATGAAATATTGGCAAATTTATGTTTGATCACTAAAATTATTTGGTTATTTTATTTCTATTATGAAGAATCTTTTTGTTTGGAGTTTTTGTTTTCCTTTTCTATTTTGTTTTTCTTTTGGGCCTGAAAGTTAATTTGACTGCTGCCCATCAGTGAAGTGAGCAATTCAGTAATTAACTTCTGTGTTTTAAATGTATGAACTTTAATTAGATTTCATTATAAACAAACAAACGTCAACCATAATTATAAGCTCTTTGGTTTACCCACATATTATCCCTTTTCAAACAAACTTGATGTCAGACAAATTAAAATCAAGCAGCCAGCAATTTTGAGTTGAATTTTACATGATCTGCTGGAAACCTGATTACTTTAACTTCAATATCATTACAGGAAAAGTATTTCAGGAAAAATAATTACAAGAATTCCAACAGGAGACAAGCTTAATTGTATTGATTCAAAAGATGCATGTTCAGAGGAACCATGTTGAAGGAATAATGTTATCTCAAATCTACAGTTTCTATTAAAATGAAATTGTCCAGCATGAAAAAAGCAATTTAAGATTAGTGTCTGCAGAACTAGAGATACGAAACTAACTAAATAATTATCTGTGCCCAATTATATTATACTTTAAGTAGCAAAATATCGTGTGGAGCAACTACAAGGCATGAGGTTTGCAGGTTTATTTACTGACTGGTGTATCTATTAGGACGGAGAACAAGTGGAGCTGTCAGGACATAATGAAGGTAAATGATTAGTTAGCACCAAGCCTGAACTCTTCTTCAATGCAATAAGAGTTAATTAAAGTTTACCACCAAACATCAACCAAAGCAGGATGTTGATCAGGTTTCAGCATTAAGTGCAAACAGACAATAGTTGGCAGCAATTAGTGAAGCTATCAAATGACATGCAATGATAATTATACATTTAAAACAGCTAAAGAGCTGGGGGAAAAACTAATCAGCCTCTTTGACGACAAATACTCAAAGGGCAGGAAACAGGTATCAGATTATTTCACTTTAACACTGTAAATCAATAGAATTAAACAAGAAAAGGTTGTATAGGTACATTATCTGAAAGAAAACAGTTAACTGGACCCAAAATAAAATAAATCTGCTAGCATTGGTCTATCAAAGATAAGAACTTCTATAAATAAAGAAAATAAGTTACTTTTCCATTAAAGTTTCAGAATGAACTCTGTGTAAACAAAGTTTAGCTTCTTGGTTTTCTGTAAATTCAACAATGTAACAAATATTTCACCATTAAGTATTGTTATTTAAATTAAGTATTAACTTCCATTCTACCATACCTGAATGTTACCTTTGTTTATTTGAATATTATCTCCCTGGAAAGCTTTTAGTGTCCCTGGAAAGTTTTTAGATGGATGTAAAGATTCAAATTTTTTAATGCAGGTAAACTTAAAACAAAAGCCATGCACACATATTTAGCATATGTTTTTCAAATCTTTGCTGCCATTCAAACCTATGACTTTCTTGCTGAAATCAATGATCCTATATACTAGCCATCCCTTAAAACATTTATTAATATTCTCATGCCTTTCCATCGGTTCAGGATTGTAGCCCAGAGCATCCAGAAATGTGCCCATCTTCATGACCTCCACCTCCCCATTTTCCCAACTAATTCTGTTATGCTAAGGATTTGTACACAGTGTTGGCTAATCCCAATATTTCCCTGGAGCTAAATCTAAGCCATAGCCAACTCCCAGCACACACACAAAAAAAGTCTCTCTCCAAAAGCCCTTTCGCCCCTTCACACTTGTACACTCATTGGTCCTGACATTTTCACTTCAGCCATGACAAATGAGCTGATGACTCTGATGTGACTGCACAGGAGGATGGCTTTATCTAAAGCTATATCATTAACTCTCATCACCATCTCCTAATATGGCTCTTCTGGGTTCTTGTAATGTGTTGTAAAAATGTGAGAATTTTTTTTTGTAAATATAAGCATTGTAAATAATAAGAAACTAATGGATCAAAAGGAGAAAAGTGAAGCTAGAGTGAACAAGATTGGGGGTGGGGGAAGTCTAGTATTAACTTAATGTTGCTCTGGGGATTTAAGTAACTCCACTCAACCTCTGCCCCAGTGCAAACCAGACAGCTGACTGTCTTTTTAAAGGTCCTTTCCCCTTGTCCCTCTCAACATGGGAGTCTGGAGAAGAGCACAATTTGCAAAGTAACACAAATGAAGCTTCTCAGATAAACACAGATGATCATTTGGTAAACGTGCTCATCTATTTGTTTGTACTTCTGCATAGTGTCTAGTTTACTCTGGAACCCTTCATTTCCTATATTATTAAATCTCTCTCAATTCACTTTCATGGTGGGAAATTGTCAAAACCAATTTTACTCTGAAATCATTGTATTCTTCAATTAGAAAGAAGAAATATTTTTTCCAACTATTAATAAGTGGGAAACTTCTCAAGCTCTTTGAAAAGAAAAGCCTTTCCATTTAGCATAAAGACCACAACCTTTAGGTTAAGAAAGAACCCAAGTTCCAGTTGCACAGGTCTTGTTACATACACTATGGAGTTTACAGAGTAGATCCTTGTTATAAACTCTTCTCTCATTCATCTGAGGACACACAGCAAATCAAAGTCAACTCTCCCATAACAGACCAGGAGAAAGGAGGTCAGGCTTTGAGGTAAAGTGCTATTCACTCTTGGACCATGCAAGGAGCTCTTTATTCCTGTCCTTATTGGCATCAGTCCCCCTTCCTAGAGCAAGAACAAAGCCAAGTGCTTGTGTGAGGTTTATGAATAAATCAGAGGTGAGCCACTTTAAGTGCTGCCCGTGATTTCCTTGTTGACAGTGAGCACTTAAACAGCCTTCTGTGACCAGCAACTTCTGGCAAACCATAATGATTCCTAATCTGCACCCTGCTTCATTACAAGATGAAATGACCCACCCCCATTTTTCCTGCAAGTTTTCACCATGCAGGCAATTTTTGTCCTATCTTTAACAGCCAAATATTACAATCACAGCAATTCATCCATCACAGGAACTGGAACACCTAAAGAAATTACCTTTACTTGGAAAAATCCCACACCTAAAAAAATCTCCAGAACAAAAATGTTTTTCATATCAATATTATAGGATTTTTCTGGTCAGTGGAGGGGCTAAACCACTGAAAGTGAAAAACATGTACACATTACACACACACACACACACACCAGATCTCAGCTGTGTTCTGTAGTAGTTTTGTGATGTTTCCCAGGAATTTCTATGGGTTTCAGTTTCCTTATCGGTTAAACATTGGTAATGTACTCTATCCCTTCCAAATGCATCAATCTATGGTTCTAAAATAAAAACCCATTTAGAGTGCACTGGAAGATAGTTTTCTCTATGGAAATTTGCAAGACAGGGCCAGCTGCTTTTAAGGTTGCATATTTCTTTTCAGGACTAAATTTCAAAAGGAGAAGCAGATTCCCATATTATAATAAACTGAAGTTCTCTATGCATGCTGTTAACTGTCTTTCACACATTCACTCAACAGATACTGACTGAGCACCTAGGAGTCGCCAATCATATGTCCACTAGTGTGAATGGACAGTGATTAAACAAATGTGGCTGCTGCCCTCAAGGAGGCTGCAATTTACTGAGAAAACTCTTAAGCATTATGAAAAAATGCTAAGATATTAATTGTTTTCTTTTAATGAAGCATATCCTTACCCTAATCAGTATTCAGGATATGCTGAGACTTGGAAAAAATCCACACCTAAAAAAATCTCCAGAACAAAAATGTTCTTCATAGCAATATTATAGAATTTTTGTGGTCGGGGAGGGGCTAAACTACCTAAAGTGAAAAACATGTACACATGTACACACACACACACACACACACACACACACACACGGGCACCAGATCTCAGCTGGGCTCTGTGGTAGTAGGAAATAATGTTTCAAATAAACTGTCAACTCCATGGCCTCTTATAATAACAAGGACATAGGTCATACAAGCACTTTTATTTTTAAGAAGCACTTTAATAAGTATTTTGAACCAAATGTACAGAACTATTGAGCAAAAACCAAACCCAAAAAGGGAAATTATAATCCAAATGCATTTATATGTTTCTATATATATATATAGAAACATTATTTTTGTGTATAAATGTGTCTCATACATATTTCACAATGGGAAATTATTAAACTAAAAACCTTAACAGAAATAGATCTTAGTTTCCAGATGGTCCCAAAATTGGATTCATATATTTATTAACTCATATGCATCTGGGTAGTCCTCCACAAAATGATACATTATTATAAAAGATAAATGACTATAATCTCCTCCAAGAGCTAGATAGAAACTCATAACTTGACTATAACATCCCCCAAGAAAATGTAAGGGTTCTATAGACATTACTATATTTTTAATAGCTGGATTTCTTCTCTAGGTATAAATTTTGGTCAGCAGAATACCATATACCAGTACCTATATTCCTCCCATGGCATTTCAAGGTATCTTAATACCAAGTACATAGAAAAGTCTTTCTATGACATCTAATCCAGTTTTGGAAAATCCTCTTAATTTACAAACTTTCAAGCAGATTGGGTCAACTGTAAGGCTAAAATAAGCATTGTGGTTACTTTTATTATTGTATTTAATGCACAGTCTGGAATCTTGAGTTTATGTGGATTGACCAAGGTCTGAATTATTTAAAACTGTTTCTCTCCTAATTTGCTTCTTAGAAAAAGAAAGAACCTAGACACATTAAATATCTAGAAGCCCTCAGAACCAAACCAACATGTGATGATACCATGTCAGATAATGATGTGGAAGACTAGTCAACAACCATGCTACATGCCACATACATACCCGCAGAAACAAAGGAGAAAGAGGCTACTGCTACTGCCTTCTTCTCCTGCCTCTTAGATGGACGCATTGCCTAATTTCTGTCTCCTTATCTACGGGGGAAGAGGAGCAACTCTACAACATCTACATAGATTTGCTTTATCAAATGATCTTTTAGCTGACAATCACATTAAAATCAGCTACTGAAAAAAAAACACAGAAGACAAGAAAAGCAAACAGGAACTGGGTATGAGGTCCTGTCACATTCAATTATTTAATGTTCACAACACTTTAGTCTTATGTAATCTCTACAGCAACCTTTAGACACAGATGAGGAAACTAAAGCTGAAAAAGATTAATTAACTTGGATGAGCTCACTCATCACAGAAATTTAACCCAGTTGTATTATAGGTCTAACATAATTCCTTTTGGTCAATCAGTTGCCCAAAAAATGAAGTAGATTCTTCAAATACCTAAAATTTAAGTAAAAATAAACAAACTCATTTAAAAAAAGGAAAAAGAATCCAAAGTAAACAGAATCAAAGGAACGCCTGGCCCTAACTGTCATTCTTTCTGTACACTATGTTGCCTTCTAAAACATTTCAACCTTTTCTTCATTTATGTTCTTTATGCAGAACGGAAACTTTGTTCTTGTTCACAGCATGTTCATGATTATTAAAAATACATCTTAAGTCACTAAGATCATCAGTATTTTTATGAATCATAGGCCCTTCTTGGCCTTCAAAGCACTTAGTCTACCCTCTTACTTAACATAAAAATCTGTTTTACAGTTGCAGTAACAAAGAGTCTGCATCCAGAGTCTGCTTGAATCCTTGCAGTCACAGAGAACACACTTGCTTTGAGAAAACACTATAGCTGTTGGACACTGTGCAGTTTCCTTTTCTTCCCTTCATCCTACTCATGACCTTCATTTTCATTTACGCAACAAGCCTTTTTCTAAACAGCCAATATACCTGAGTGATTATTGGTCCTTGAGTCATGATATTTGAGTTCTTGTCTTCACATTCTCTAACCTTGCTTTGTAAGTCAATGATAACTTCCCCTGAACTCAGTATCCCATATTTTTAAATGAGTTGACTAAACTGAATATCTCCACTTCCAGACTGTACCACATTGATAGCTTCCGGTTACCTTACCACCCTGCCTGCTCTTTTCTGTAAGATGGAATTGGCTAATTCCTAGAAAAATAAAAGAAATTTGGTCTATGGAAGGAAAATTTCACAGGCTACCACTATGACAGCATCTAAGGAGGAAAGAAAGATACTAATGTGGAAAGAAGGTAGAGGTGTGTGAATATGTGTGTACACACATTCCTGGTGAATGGCAGTGTTAGTGCAGATGAAACACTGCTGTACCTACTAACCTAAAAGAGATGACTCATTCTCATTTTCAATGAGTGGGCTCAGGAAGTCTTAATTACATCATTCCAAAATTTATGTTTAAAAAAGTACTATAAACTGCATTTTAGAAAATCCTTATTAGTAAAGAATTGCAACTATATGAAGGGATCCTGGAAACTATAAATCCAATGAGGATTGGTTTCCTTCAACTCTATTCTTCAAGACAGACAAATTTTAAGATTCTCCAAAAACTTCCCTTACAAAGTTTTATTTTGTTTTGATTTAACAATACAGCCAGGTGGCATACACCAGCTCACATGTTTCTTATATTTTAATGTTGTTACAACTATGGATTTCCTTTCTTCTTGACAGTGAAGGAAAAGAATTTTATGGACAGTTATAAAATGCATATTTTAATCCAAAAGTCAATTTTTCCTGGTTAAAATGATTTAGATCTAAGTAAATATTTGCAGAATGCTTTCTGCCTTTATAGCTAGAACACAATGGAACCTATAAACTTTGTCTTTCTAGGATTCATGCAATAATATGTGTCCTTCAGTAATAATCATCTGAGTACTGTTATAGTCCCAGGATAGGCAAACTTTACAATGATCCATCACCTGACTACATGATGCTGGTGTGTGAACCTCTAACCTAGATGACCAAAACAACTACTCAGGACTTGCATGGACCATTAGGGTATTCTATGTATTCACCAAGTCATTCTGCTCAAATCTTAAAACTATATTTTTGATTTCTAGAATGTTAAAGTGGCTGATTACATTAGGGATGCTACTTGCCAATTATGATTTTAGTGTTAGAGCTATTTTTAAGTCGAATGCATACATTCAAAAATGTCTTGAAATGCCAAATTTTTTATTTTACTCACAGTCCTTTAATAGAGCAGAGTGAAGACCAGCCATTCCTGAGCTGAAGATTGTATGTCAAACATGAAACCATATCAAACTTTCAAGGCAACTTGTGAACCTCTGAAACTAGGGAATTAACAGAACATCAACTCCAGCAAGATCACAAGGAGTACAATCCTTATGCAAGAAAATAATGCTATGGAGCCCTCATTAAAAGCCCATTTCGTCCTTAGCCATCAAAGCTTGTGACTGCACTGAGATCTTGGTTATATCATCAGGGATAACTAAAACAAGTGCCAAGAGAAACTGTGCACTTTTAGTTCTCACGTGTGTCCATCTGCTCACATATAAACATACATTCTGCTTTCTGTCTGATTCCTACAATCGTGATATCAGAATTCCATGGGCTCTTGCCCATTTCCTAAGAATGCAGACATCACATAAGCTACCTTTAACCCATGTGTGATCCACTTCCATGGTGGCTGGAAAGCTGCCAGTTACAACACATGGTGCCTGGTTAACAATGTCTTAAAATATAAATGAATTTATTTTTTAAATTAACACATTTTTCTTATGGAAATACCTTAATAAGCCCTTATGCATGTAAAAAATAGCCTCCATGTGGGTTTTTTTTGTTCTTTTAAGACTTTTTTCAAGCATATCATAAAGTTAACCATAAAAGTTTCTGAAACAATCCAGAATTTCTTGACAAATTTTAAAAAGGACTCTAGTAAAGAATTTTGGTAACTTTATAACAAAGATCAAACACTTTTCCTTTACAATATGCTATACTCAAGAGTCAACCCTCACACTTTAATTTATGTGAAAAACACTTCTGATTTCCCAAGTTTCCATATAACCATCTTAATAGTACCTCAGCAACTGAACTACTAAAGTGATGAGGCACATTGCAATTCCACAATCCAGCAACAAACCAGTTAGGTTAATGTCTGATGGGCTCTTTCAGCCTTGCTCTGAGGCAAACTTCAATGGATCATTTGTGGTGACAAACTGGAAAGAGCTTATTGAAAATGTATATATATAAATAATTATCTACACTGCTATCGATCTACATATATACAAAAAAGCCAATTCCCACCTTTGAATGTGTCTTAACACTGAGGGTATTTTAACTGCCCTAATTATGGTTGAAGAAACATCACTAAGAGCTCTGATCACATTGTCAACTGATAACCAGTTACAGCCCTAACTGGTGACAAGGGAAAACCCTACTGCAAATGTTTCCCAGAGTGAACATGCAGTACTTAGACACTTTTCAAAAGACTGATCTAAGAACAAAACACAATAATATACCTACAAAGCAACATGAAAACTGTCTTCAGTACTTTATGAATTCAATCCTAAAACGATAACTCCATATTCTCTCCTATTATCCTCTCCCAGTTACAAAAGATGATAGGCCACTTAAAACACATAATATTGCCAAAAGCCAGAACACACAACACTTTCCCAAGTGAAATGTTCTGCCAATAGAGACAGTGATTTATAGTCGATGAGGAGGGTCACTGTATGTTCCAGCGTTAAATGAATTAAATATTCATGCCATACGAGGGGCCTCTTCTAAAATAACTATTTTTGCCAGCAAAGTGCTGGGATTTCTTGATGCTCAATAGTCAATATTTGGCTAGCCTGGCATGCTTCTGAAAACTCTCCTACATATAACCTTTGTTGATCATCCTCTGGCTGCACAATTGTAATACACGTTATTTCCCAACGATGATGACAACTCAGGACATCTTAAAGTTGCTGAAATCTGAGCCACTGCTTGTTTTCTCAAGTCTTGGACAAACATAACTTTAGAGAGAGCAGAGCATAGACATAAAGAATGAGAAGCCTGCATTTTCATCTTCCTTTCATCTTAGTCATTCAGTCAGCTATTCAGGACCCTATTCAACAGAGCTTTTCATTATGCAAAAAAATGCTAATCCTTTTCCGATGCTTTCACACTTGTATAAACCCCCATTCCTTCAACTGAAAAGCAATTATATCAGTTTACCTTTCTGTCAAAAACAGGATTAATATTCCAATAACAGAATCTCCTTTCTTTTCCTATCTTTTTGCTTTTGAAAACTAGAGATTATTAGTAGAGGCATTCTTGGAACAAGAATACGTTATTTTAAATATGATTATGTTAACCAATGGGTGGAAAAGGGAGAAGAAAAAAAAGTCCTTCACTTACTGCAGAAACCCTTTTCTGTTACAGAACTGACCTTGCCTTTACAGATGCCCAAAGAGAATGAGACTCACTCTGGTCTATTAATCAGAAACAAATTATGAAAGAATGTAGCTGGACTGGTTGACACTATCCCGTCTTGGGAGACTCAGTAACAGCACAGTAACAATGTCCTCTTCATGGGTAATGAACAGCCATGACAAATGGGGCAGAGAAACTATTTATTTGCATATGCAAATTCCCACACAAGGGAAACATGTACAAACAAGTGTCATTGTAAGGTGGATTAGGCAAACAACGCTTTCTTTTTAGGGCATTCTGCAACCCAGAACATTAGTCAGCACAATTAAACCAGTCTCCATGGAGACTAATGAAATTTCACCATGGTATGAGTTAAATTAGATAGCTGGTTATGTGTTTCCACAATCCAACTTGAAATCCATTATTGTTTCAGAACAATATAGCAATTGTGCCTAGCTGATCTTTGCCAGCTCAACAAGCTCCTAAGTTGACAATTTGCATATGTTAATATAATTAAGCACTAATTACATGAAACTTGTACATATTCACATGCACTTTCCCTGGGCGCTTCTCAGTTTGAACCTTGGCCAAGTCTTTAACCCTTAGAATGGTTTTAGAGGAAAAAACTGCTCAGCCTGTGGGTACAGCCCCTAGGCAGACACAGAAAGGTTCCTCATTTATAAACACAAAGCTTAACCTGGCTTCTCATATTTCTAGCAACAATGACAGAAAATATTTTGTGAGTGTGCTAGAGACAGGGATAAGGAAAATGAAGAGGGGGATGGATTAGTATTTAAAGACTCATAACAAGTATCTGCTCAAAGAAAAGCAATCACATTCATTTCAAGAAAATGTTAAGAAAGAATTTGTTCTCATTGACATTGCCAACCCCTGGGAGATAAAAATGGTTTGACAACAGCAAAAATAGCAGGTAGAAAAGGGAAAAGGAGTCAGTAGCACTAATGAGCTTTACATAAATATATGCAGAGGCAATTAAGCAATGTTAATTACTATGACAGCAGTTAATTGAATATAATTAGATATTTTAAGCCACTGAATAAAGCATAATTAAGATTAATTTTATTGAGATTAATTGTAAATAAGGATAGATTAACTCTGTGTTTTGACAGACATAAAAAGTAGTTCTGCAAATTAAACAGGAGTGTGGCCACTAGTCCAAAAATCATATATTATTTTAATGTCACACCTCAGAATCATCTCCTCAATAAACATGACTTTTCAAACCCAAACAGACAGGAATCTTAAAGAAAAACAAACAGCTTGCAGAGATTAAAGAGCCTTTTGTCCTTTTTCATGTGCATTTCTTTTAACAGACTAAATTAAGCAAGTCTGGTGTAAGTTTTTTAGGAAGGAACATTTCACACTGAATGGAAAAAATGTTCTATCACATATGAAATTCGTGCAGCTGTGTGGAACTTGGTCCAGATGGTTTAAGACTATAAAACACGACCAAATGATAGACAGTAGGCCTTCCAAGATTGTGTGATAAAGTCACAATCTTTTATTTTGACCCCCCCTTTCTCCTTTGCATTATTCCCAATCAATTCACACATTTTCTTTTATATTAGTACTTCTCCAGAAGAGTAAAATCAAACATTGTCCCTACTAAGTGCTACAGACAAAGTGTAAGAAAGAATTGAAGAAGGCCTCATTTAACAGACACCAGCTAAGTTATTCAGCCACAAAATGCAATGATAGCTATGACAACAGTGTATGCAAATGACAACACTTGATTATTAGTCTCACAAACAATGATTTCTAAAAATACTTGTTAGGAAAATGTTGCTAAATGAAAAATCTCTTCCTCCCAGTACTTTCACACCAAACTTATTCAGGCATACTCTTTAAGAAAATTAACACAAGTCCTCAAGAATGCTGAACAAATCACTAATAAGAAAAGAGCTTCAATTGACTTTGAAATAAATCAATAAGTGATTAACATAATATTTTAAAGCAGCAGTATGTATATATATATATATATTACATAAACATATATATTATATTTTCAATACCTTTTAGCTCTTAATCGAACAAGGGCTTTACACTATTGAGCCTGGCTCTACACTGCCTCACAACTTCTTTAGGATGCCTTTAGTCTTTATAACAAAAATCCTAAAATGGTCTGGGAAACAAAGTACGACAAGCCATTCTGTAGTGAAAGATTTTAAATCATCCAGCCTCTTCTAATAGACTTGAGACTTATTGAGGTAGAAACCATAAAAAATGAAGAAGGGAAATTTAATCCCTGAAATATTGATTTGCACATTAATATCATATAGGCAGAGGGCAATTTGGCTTCGTGGAAATGACACATTGTCGACCCTTGGTGAAGTCAGAGCCAATCTAACTGCTGAACATGTCTGAATCTCAAGAGTTATTAAGGGCTTCCCTTCTTGCCTTTATGACTTTTCTTCAGCCTACCAATGCAATCTTAAATGTATTATCTTTAAGAAATAATTGTAAAACCTCAGGGGTTTTCCAGTTAATGGAAGGGAGGCCAAACCACATCAGATTCTGAAATGCAACATTAAACCCTTGCAATCAACAAAACCACCTCAATTCTCATCCATCCAGTGCAGGATCTAATATTGTTATTAGAGATAATCAAATTTCATTGTGTAAATTTAGGCTCATGGTCAGAATGGAAGCAGTAAATTCTGCAATATTAAACAGTGATTTTCTTAGCTTCCTTTATGTTCTCCTTTGCTGGTACAGCATCTTTTAAAATAATCTAACTAGCTTAAAATTAATGAACAGATTTGGGTTCATCCTGTAAAAACTGCAGGAGATTACAATAGAGCTAAACATGGTTGCCTCATTTTTAACTTTAAGTGGCAACTTTCACTTCATAGACCCAGAGCCCACTATCTGTCTAACCCTACAGTTGGTGCTATTGCTTTGACTTACACAGCTGGTTTACCTGACCTTTCTTTGTTCCTTGGGTACATTTCACTTTTTAGATTTATGGTATTTCCTCCATATTTCATTGACCCTATCTTCTTTGCTATAAAAAATGAAAACACTTGACTATGAGTTTACTTTTTTAATACAAAAGCATCCAGCTATTAAGTAAATACACAGTGATGTTCTCTCCAGTTTATGCCATAAATATAAAAACCATCTTAAAATATCTGTATAAACCTTATGATCCCCACACTGAAGCCAGGTGCAAGAGGTTAAAACAGCTGGCTAGCCATCTTTTATTTTTGTGTGCCTTCCTGCTGATTGAAACCGCAACCCTTGAAAACTATCAAATATTCCCTTAAGGATTTTTTTTGTTTGTTTTTTTGTTGGTAGTTTTTTTTTTTTAGGATGAGGAAGAAAAAAAGAAAATCTTGATTCTCTTTAATATGCTCCTCAGTGGAGAAGAAAATCTCTAAAACATAGTTACAGAGGCAGTGAAACAATCCTGAATATCTTCTTTCTGTTTTATTTAAAACCATCCTTTCTAACAATTTCTATACACAATTCTTTTTATCTTCCAGTTAGAAAAGAGGAAAGAGCAAAAAGAAAGAAAGAAAGAATGTCTGAGCTTGCTCTGTCAGTTTTGCCAGTAAATAAAAAGTAAAACAAGTGTTGATGGCACCGAGAGTGTTACATACCCGGGCTGTGTTTTTGCATTGCTCTCAATGGAAGCGATCGATGCCCGTGTCACTGTCGCGTCCCAATCGCAGCCAAGTCTCAGCCTTAATCTAAGCAACACCCGAAAAGGCAGCGGCAGCCGCAGCCTCTCCCTCACTCTTCCATCCATCCACCCAACTAAAAATATAATACTACATATGAGCTTTAACCACTCCACGTTTATAGGGATCAAGCCACTGAAAATCCAGGAGAACACAATAAAAAAAAAAAAAAACTCGTCTCTTGTCTCTCTCTCTCTCTCTCTCTCTCTCTCTCTCTCTCTCCTCTCCCTCTCTCCTCTCCCTCTCTCTCCTCTCTCTGTCTTTCCTTTTGCCATCTACATGATCCTTGATTAAACATGGAACAGAGTTAATAAAAAAAAAGCGGGGGGGGAGGAATCAAGGAGAGGAAATGCAACTGTCAGAAATCAGGATGGCCAGATTTCCTGGTGAACCTGCCTCTGTCTGAATCAGTGTCAATCCACCATCTTCAGCCAGTGAACTTGTCTTTGGGTTTTTGTTTGGTTGCGGGGGGGGGGGGGGGGAGTGTTGTTGTTGTGTGTATGCTTTTTTGGGGAAGGGGGGAGGGGAAAGACAAGGTGGGGGCCGGAGGTGGGGGGAGTAGGGAGAATATGTGTGTGTGCTTGTGTCTGTGAGTGTGTGTTGAGTGTGAGTGCGTCTGTGTGTGTAGGGTCGGGGGGGTGGGGGGGTTCCGTGTTTGCTATCTGAACCTTTGGTACCTACAAGGAGGGTGTCTCACCGAACGGTAGCTAAAACCTCACCAGAACCGCGCGGAAGTGAGGAGTCCTGGCCAAAGGCGCGCGTCGGAGCCTCCTCTCTGGGCCGGACCCCAGCCCGAGCGGCCGAAAGGAACCCCCCTACGTCCGGATGGCAGGTAACAAAAGAAATACAAACCAGTACACTGTCTTCTGCGGGAAGGGGAACAGGATGGGGAACCTTCTGTAACTTGGTTATTGGTAGATAAACTTTATACAATTCCATGAGAAATTTTATTTTTTTTTCCAGTAGGAAAGAGCAGAAAGAATAGGAAGGGGGTGGGGGATAGAAGTAGAAAAAAAGACGAAACCCGGCACATTCCAGCCCCTCTTCTCCTAGCTGCTCGGCCGGAAGGCGCGCTTGAAGCCGGGAGAAGCAAAGGAGGTGAAGTTCATTTGCAGACATGGAACCCTTTGGGGGGGGGTGATGGCAGGGAATGAATCAGTTCTCACAGTCAGCCACAGCCCCTACATACATATACACACAGACACACAGACACACACACGCACACACACACACACACACACACGCCCCTTGCCAAAAAAGAAAGGAAAAGATTCCTGAGCCCCAGCCGCAGTGTCTCTCCTCCGGTCTAACGCACACCCCGAGCAGACGCGCCCTTAGAGTGTGGCCGCCGCCTCCCGGGTCCCCGGCCCCGAGGTCTGGTCATCCCGCCTCCTAACGGATCTGCCTTCCTTCTCCGGTGCCCGCGCCCGCGCAGCCGAGAGCAGCCCTCGGCGGTGCCGGCCGCCGCCTACACCGGAGGGCCGATGTCTACCTGCATCCCCAGCCCCAACGTTCGCCCCATCCTCTTGGAATCCTGTGCCCAGAGCGCACGAACCCCTGGCCTCCGCCAGACCCGCGCAAGAAGCGCCCTTCGGAGAACTTGAGAAGGGGAAGAAGGGGGTGTTAAAAGGAGGAAGAAAAAGGAGGCTGAAAAAGGTGCGGGGGAGGGTAAAGCAAGGAGAGGGAAGGAGAGAGGGGCTCCAAGCCCCACCGACCAACGTCCAAACTTTCGGAGGATGGGTGCAGAGAAAGTCATCCCGGTCGGGGTGCGAGGATGCGGGGCGAGCGGGCACCCCAAGCAGTGCCCGCGTAACTGCGGAGCTGACAGCTTCCCCCTGCCACAAGAATGCCCCGGGCTCGCGGTGAAGGCAGAACCCAAAAAGACAGGAAAAAGGAAAGAAAACTGCTCGGCCAAACGTGGATGATCCGCCACTTAAATCCAAAAGTTAAATCCCGAAAAACGTAGCCCCCCAAAGAAAGTGGAAAATCAGGTCCCTCTATGCCCTCTCCCTCCCACAGCAGAGCAAATCCTTGAGCCAAAAAAGGGGGAAAGAGATAGAAAAGGGGGGCAGAGCGGAAGAGATGGTCGGGATGAGGGGATGTGTGCGAGAGCAAGCGAGAGCGAGCGAGCTAGGGCCAGAGAGGGAGCGAGCGGAGAGGGAGAGGGAGCGAAATATCAAAGATTGTGCAAGATCAGGCTGGAAAGATAATCGATACTCGACCTAAATTTAACACAAACTACTCAATAAAAGTTAAAGAAAAAACTTACTTTCCATTTCCCCTGCAGTTCCTACTCGATCTTCGCCTCTTTTTTGTTTTGCTTTTATTTTACTTACAGCTGATCACATCCAAGTAAAACGAGAGGGTTCATTAAAAAAATAATAAAAAAATAAAAAAATAATCCTCGAACTTTATTGGGTGAAAATAAAAACGCTGGAGCAGAAAGTGGGGGGCATGGAGCGGTCCTCGGGGGTCCGGGAGGAGTTAAAGCATGTGCCGACCGCGGTCTTGCTGTTTGGTTGTGAAGGGGTTGGGAAAGGAGGAAAGGAAATGAAAATCCGATATGTCTTTATTCTGCTAATTATTATCGTTTTAGCCCTGTTTAAAAAAATGGCTGATTAAGTTGAGTGCGCATGTCTTTGTGTGTCTATTCCCGATATGCACTCTGGGAATGAGAGGAGAGAGCGAGGGAGAGGGAGAGGGAGAGGGGGGAGAGAGAGGTGTAATTAGTGAGGTGATCAACATTCCCCAGACTGCAAATGACGCGCAGCCGGGACTCAGAGCAGCCCCGGAGCCTTGCGACTTCCAAGGCTCAGAGCGCAGCGGCTGGAGCCCGGGACAAGGCGACCGTGGAGAGGACATGGGATGGGGACCTCCGGGGCTCGCACCCCACGCGCCCATGCGCGCAACTCAAACTTCACTACACACACACACACACACACACACACACACACACACACACACACACACAGAGAGAGCAAGGAGGGGAAAAATATGAAGAATAAATACCGTCAAAGCAATGCCCTTAACCATTCGAGGTTTTTTTTTTTTTTTTTTAATGAGGCAAAGTAATTACTGTCGGACCAGAGATTTGTTTACTAGGCAGCTTTGAGCAGAAATATGAGTTAGGGTAATGAAGAGCTTTTCTCTGGCTAGTTTATTCTAGTACGCACATGAACGCACTTTAAGGGCGAAATGCGGGGGCCTGAGCAAATATGCAGATGTATGTAAATAAAGGGTGCCTGGCTGTGTGCAAACACTGCTCAGCCCAGCCTATTTCAAAGAAGGAATTGCACTCTGGATCCGCAGGCATTCTATTTAAACACGTACCTTTCTCTTGCAGACGTAATAGAGAAAACCCAGGGCAAGAGAGATGGAAGCGGTTAGTTTAGTCAAAGTAAACTTCCAAATGAGAATAAGTGATGGCTGCAAGGGTGATTACTGGGGGTACAGTTAGAGCTTTTATGTAATATTCTTGAATATTTTATTGGAATTGCATAAGTTCAATGTAATAGCTTTAAGAAGACTTAGGAAAAGAAAAAACCTTTCATCTTTCGAGTCTATTGAGTTATCTTTCTTGAAGCACATTATGATGAGTTTTAAAACCCCACTACAGATCTCATTAGAATGAAATATACTTGGTATTTTCTGGTGCAAAATTTAAGGTGACTGATTCTCATTTGAAAATCTAATTATCTCTTTCCAATATTACAGATGTGAATATGAGTGACACTTTCATTAAAAGATAATTAACTAAAACTCGGAATAGACATACTTTTAAATACCCCCTACTGAATATGGAATGTGTGTGTGTGTAGCATTGCTACTCAGATAGCATCTTGATACACTGCTACACCAGAGGTCACAAGTGACACCATTTATATAATATTTCAGAAATAGGAATTCTAGAGAGAAGGTAATAGTAACAAATCAAATGAGCCAAAAACAGGAAATATTTGCAAAGTCCAGCTTCCTGGGCAGGTGAGATATCAGCTACTTTGAGTTGACAGGCCTTTGAAGTTCTGGCTGGCCAGCATCTGCTTCAAAACCTTGTCTTAGGCCTTAAGAGCCACTACCAAATACCAACAGAAAGGTTTATTGAAAAAGTGTTTGGAACTAGAGAGACTGCAAGCATTTGTCTTTCTAGGCCTAAAACCTTTCATTATCAGGGAACATTTGGAAAATCCTAGGACTGATGCAAATGGAATTAAAAACCAAACAAAACACCTGGGAGAATAAAAACAGTCTTCAAAAGAGCAGAACTAGGCCCACATCAGGAAAGCTGCTTGCCTTCAGCAACTGGCTAAGGTTACAATGTAAGTCCAGAGGCTTGGAGCAGAGAATAAAATCTAGATATGGTCTTTATTAAGAGAAAAAAAGCAAATCCAAATAGCCACCCTAGGAATTTGGAGTAGGTACATGTAGCAGTGTTGTAGAAACCAGGGCTATTAAACATTAAGAGAAAAGAAAAGTATCTTCCACTCCAAAGACCCCATTCCATTGCAACTTCTTTGGGAAGAAATCTGCTCAAAGTGAAAGGTTTTCTGAGAGTTTGAAGTTACTTTGTTTATAGCCCCACCTTTACTTAGCAACTGCATCACCAATTTACTAGCAAGATCTGATTGCACCTCAGTGGAGTTTATCCTTGCACCTTAAGAAACATACACGCACACAGGGGTAAAATTTGAATTCTCTGTAACTTGCAAGTGAAAAAGGTGTTTATGTAGCGTTACTGTTTACCGAAAAACACCCCAGAGAGCAAACGTTCTGGCTTTAAAAAAAAAAAAAAAAGCTAAACTATTTGAGGTGTGTGCATGGCGGAGGGGGAGGAGGGCTTTTAAATAGGCTGCGGGGAAATGAAGGCAGGGAAACTTTCAGGTTCAAATCAGAAAAGATCAAGCCCTTTGCTGGAGAGGGTTCCGTGTACAAGCTGACTGATGGAAAAACCATTTCCTGCGATTTCAGACGGGTAAATGCTTATGATGAAGGAAACACCTGAGAACAATAAGTCTGTTTCAGGCTCAGGTGAAGAAAGGGGTCTAGTTCTACCATGGAAGAATAGGGAAAAGGGGATCATTTCGTTTTCAAGTTCTTTTTTTTTTTTTTTTGCCATTTTCTTTCTGATACGTCATCAATAATATTAATGTCATTAATGTCAAAACAACGAATGTCAAATCAGGAAAATCATTTAAAAATTGGTGTCTATTTCTCCTCTACGCCACCAACCCCCATCTTTTCTTGGAAAATACAGCTGTGTGTGAGTGTGAGTGTGTGTGTGTGTGTGTGTGTGTGTGTGTGTGTGTGTGTGTAGGGGGACCTTTATTGAATTCTAAGTAAGAAAACAAAAGGAAGGAGAATTTGTGAGAAGGGTGCAATATCTTGTGCTGGGGAATATTCCCATCCTAACGCTTATGTGCTGTGTTTTGGTTTTAATCATCTCTTTCTGCTCTTCCTTCACCTCTTTCCTAAGAAGAGAGAATGGGTGTGGGTCGGGGGTTAATGGGCTAAGGGGAAGGGGCAGAGGGGGACTAGCGCAGAGTCAAGAGTTTCCTCCAGGGCTTGGCCTTGGAGGGCGCCGGGGCGAGGAGGGCTCCGGAGAGAAGCGGCCGCAGCTCTGCGCGGGGTGGGCAGGGAGGCGCGGGGCTTGGCGCCGCTGGCAGGGGCGCGGCGAGGCAAGGAGAGGCGGAGGAGCCCGAGCCCAACCCGCGGGCTGCTCCAGGGGTGCGGGCGCGATCTGCGCGGCTTGACCCGCTGAGCCGCGGTGCCACGGACCCCATGCTTTCCTTTTCAGCCCTTCGCGCTAGAAAACCCAGCTGGTCATTGCGGGTCTCGGCGGACCTCTTGCTGTCCACCCTTGACCCTGACTCCCAGCCTACTCCACCTTCCCCCATCCCGCTGTCCCTAAACTCTGGGAGAACCCGCCGCAACCCTCGCGGAACCCTGGCTACTTTTTATTTCAAAGTGAAACAAGCAAAGGATTTCCTATCGCACGGAGAACTTTGCCTAGACCCCGTTCTGCACTTCGCAGAGCGACCCCAGCAGAGCCAAGACCATGAGCAAGGAGACCCTGACAGTTGGTGGAGAACCAAAAAGCGATACCAGGTGGTTAGGTGTTGAGTGTTGGAAGCAAGCAGTAATTGACACTGAAACAAAAGGTAATTTGTACTTTAGACTTTTTCCTCAGTGCATTTTATTTACCATATCTAGGCTAAGGACACTCTGGGCTTTACAACCAGTTTGATGAGTATTCATCTGTCCATTCTCCCCTTCCCCCTCCCTATCCTTACCAGGTCACTAACAATGCCCCACCTCCTTCTCCCCGACGTTCCTCCAGCTCAGGACCAACCCGGCCCAAGGGGAAAAGGTTCCAGTCTTTTGACTGTGCTTCTGGGGTCTATAGATGAGCTCAGTTTGAAAGGTGGTATTACAAGATTTCAGCATTAAGAACCCTTTACATCACTACAGACACTTTCAGATCCTCAACCCCCCTGCTCCGTTCCTCTTTTCTGGGTCTCCTCCTGGGGACTATTTAACAAAGTCCGTGCTTAACTAACATTTTTGTTTAACTCAACACTGCTTCTAAAACATACTTAAACCTGATACCAATACTGTCGTGTGTGTGTGTGTGTGTGTGTGTGTGTGTGTGTGTGTGAGAGAGAGAGAGAGAGAGAGAGAGAGAGAGAGAGAGAGAGAAAGGTGGGGGTACATAGTTGATAGGGATATGTAAAGTTGACAGTGAATGGAAAAGTGCAGATCTTGTTTGGGAAGGTGTCACGAACACATTTTTGCTGAAATAATTCAATAGATAATGGTGTGATGTGTGTATGTGTGTGTGGGTGGGTGGGTGTGTGATGAGAGAACCAAATCTTAGTATGAACAAAATGTATTTTCCTGAAAACTAACAAAATGGGGGAACTTAAAATATGACTTACATGGAGAATGCACCACTCTTTGAAGGTGAGTGAGCTAAAGGAAAAGAAATTCAAAAAGGAGAGAGAGAGAGAGAGAGAAGTGTTCCTGGACAGTTGAATCCTTGGCTAGTCAGCCTAGCTAGCTCTTATGTCCTTTATGGTCTTTTTTTATTATGAAAATTCCCCCTCCTGCTCCAGGCTCTCTATAGGTCCATATCCATGTACATTTCTCTCTTCCTAAAGTCCATTTTGGCTTTTAGTTCTGAGTAATTTGTGTTAGTGTTTACTTCCCTCCAAGTTCTGACATCCCCCCCCCACTTTTTTTGGAGGGGGGAATCATTATGTAAAGTTCGACAGATAAAGAAATGGGGGAAGAAAAGAGGAGTTATTTATACAGGATATGAAGAAGGAAGAATTAAGAGAGAGGAGAAAGGACAGGGGGAAGAGAGAAGTCAGATGCCCTTTGGCTTTTGTGAGGTCAGAGCTCAGTTAGTGCAGTGACCTCTTTCCCTGTGGGCAACCAGCTCAGTGTTTATAAACAAAACCAGCCAGGGCTCTCCCCAAACAATAGCAGTTCACAAACTTCACAAGCACCTTCACAGCTCTTATGCTAATTAATGAGGACCTCTTATCACCATCCTCCAACCCCCCTAAAATATATACTCATACCACTCAAGCCCGAGATCAGAAGCACTCCCTCCTCACACATGCATGGAGGTATTTCCAGCAAGAGTGTCCAATAAAATTTTACATTCTGTCTGGGGAAGAGCTCCAAGAGATGATTCAGATGGAAAGGATAGAGAAGTAGAAAAAAGGGAAGGAGAGAGAGAGAGAAAGAGATTGAGAGATTCAGATATTCCATGAAACAAAAAATAAAGTTATATTCTTTTTAAATCTAAAAGCATCTATAACCAGTCAACAAAATGCTGTATAGACAATGTACTAAACTCCAGACACCAAATAAAATCATTTATAACAGGACATTGCATTCATCCAAACATCTACATTTCCAAGACAAACAAACCACCACCACTGTATGTAATATCCTTAAATATCAGATGCAAAAGAGACAGCTAAATCCTCCAGTAAACAAACAGCCCATTTGATCTAAGCTACAAAAATGTATAATTAAACCCATCTTTAATTACAAAAGACAACTAGCAGAAACTAAATTAATCAAAGATTTTTGAAACAAAATGTTGTTTGTCAAGGTCCATAAATGATAGCTTTACATTAAATTATAAAGAAACTCTATTTCAGAATAAATTATAAGATGGAAAAGAAAACGTGAAAGCAAAAAGAATGCATTATATTGATTTTTAAACTTTGGCTTTAAAATGATTGTCAGTGAAAATCTAAGAAAAAAGGTTAAAGAAAATATACCTCAGAGCAAAAAGATCATCTCCTTTTCTTCTTTGTCTATCAGTCCCCTGTTAAAGCATATGGAAAATGTTTTCAAAATGCCCAGATTTGGCACATTGTCATTGCAAAGAGAGGAGCGCAGTGATGCTGTTAGAGAAAATGGGAAATAAATTCAGGATTGGGTGCTGCCTCCTTCAATGCGGATTTATCTAAGTTTAATTTAATATTCCGCAATCACTGAATGATCACATATAATTCACCAAGATTTTAAAGGGCTTTATTTAAATACCTCGAGCAATAAGAGAATGAAATTTAAACCATTTCACCCATTGCTTATGTTTTTTTGTGTATTTTCCTATTAGGAGAACTTTAAGTGGCAACTTCTAATAATAAAAGGGAAAACGATGGATGTTTAGGTTTTTTTAAGGAAGAATGTTGAAGGAAAACATTAGCTTTATTAAAATCATTCTGAACGTAAAATCAAAAGGCACAAAATGGTTGTTTGTAAAACACTAAACCTTTAATCGATTTTATTGGCATTCCGATCGATTAGATAAACGGAAATCTATAACAAACATCAAAGCATTTAAAACATTTTCTCTATCTCATTTATAAACAAAACTTTTCTTTTCAGCAGAAAAAAATGATTATCAAACGACTAACAGGAAATTCTTCAGATATCAAATTACGATAATAAAATTATTTCCACATGGAAGGGGATAATGACAATGATGATAGTAATTACAATAATGAATAATTCAACAACCCTTTGACATGTATAGAAGAACCTCCAGCAGAAATGGCGTTTGAAGGGGGGCTACTTTAAAATAGATATTTTATTTTTAAAGGAATATTTTTAGAGACAACTCTTGGGATGTCGTTTAGGTGTTCCTTTCGGAGGACTAATATGAATTTCTGTGCATATGCAAACGAGATGGTTTCTTTGCCGGCATTTTCCTTCCAAATTGAGTTAATTCTGATTAGCAAAAATTAATATGCAAATAAAATTAAGTGTGAGCCCTATCCGGTTTACCAAGTTGTGTCTGGACCTGTTTATCCTTATTCTAGAAGGTGTTTCTCAAATTGTACAGAGAATCGAGAACCAGTCTCCCCAAACCTGATGAGAAGGAAAACGATTTATTTGGTGAAGTGAAAACTGCTGTCCAGAGAAATGCAGCCATCACAGCTTATGGCATTCTAGCTGCGGCAAGAGGAAGTGTTGCTGTAACGGGTATTATGTTTATTTGTTAAAGAAAATCAATGAAAGTGGCTGTAAAGTAGTTAGTGAGGCGCGTGTTTGGGACTCGCGGGGAATGGTGACTCCGCAGGCTGGTGAGCAGCTCTTCTAGTGGGCAGAAAAGTCCCCGCGTCTCTGGAGCCAGGCACAGGCTGCGCAGCACCTGGCTGGCTGCGTTCTCTGGTCCTTTTCCGCGGTGCCGGTGCTCATGGTCCCACCATCTTCTGCCCTCTCTGCCCACATCCTCCAGTCTACTTGGTGACTCCACATCTTCCAGCCGACTGAGGTCACCTTGGCGCGCTTTCCCTCTGGAGTACACACCTTTTTCTTCCTTTTCTTGTACAGACTTCTTGTTTCCCCCTGTCTGTACGCTAAGAACCTGAACTTGGGTTCTTTTTTTTCTGTTGGGATCTCGTTCTTCTGAACCGCCAAGTCCCTTCAGTTAATTGTGGACCTTGTCTTTCCTTCTTCTCCCCTCCCCCATGCCTCTCCCCTGCCATTTCTTTACCCCCTGGGTCTTCTTACCCTCGCACTCCCATCCTCTCCTCCAGACATTCCAGAGACTTCTCATCACACCAGAATGCGCTTTTTCTCCTCCTCACCAACCCCCTCCCCGTACTGGAGTGAGGGGGAGATTTCGAGTAAAACTCCCAGGGGTTTTATTCTATTCTTTTGACAGCTTTACTTTCCCTTTTCTTCTTTGCGTAACCTTCACCTACCTACTAATTTATAACAGAAGCGGTTTCTTTCCCTTTCATTTCCTAGTTTACAATTTCCGTCTAGGGTTGTGCATTGCACATTCACTCTCGGGTTCCACACCCCCGCCCTGCCGGCCGTGGTCCCTGGCAACTCTTTTCATTTACTTGGTTGCCTTCTAATTGCACTTTCTATTCTCAGAAAAACTTAGTGTCCCCGATCTAAAGTTCTCTGTTGAGCGCCTCTTTGTCAAATCTCTGTATTGCTTAAATGAAGGATGGAGTGTAGGGCGAAAAGCATCAACCGCTGAGGACCCTTTTAACACCTTTTTACTCTAAGTCCCACCACCAACCCCGGGAGTAATGTCTTCTTGTGAATAATAACGAATTCTGCAAGATCTTTCCTCCCAGCGCGCGCAGAGTGCTGTAAGTTATTCCTGAGTGTGTCTCAAGTCCCTCAGTGGTGCCTTCTGACTTTGTGTGGTCATCGCTTCAACCGTCCACCCTTTCTTCTTCCCTGGCTGGCAGCCCTGGCTGAGGGAGGGAGCAGAGGCTAAAGACCTCGTCCTTTGGCTTCCCCTTTCTAGCTGCTGCAGCTGCCACTGCAATTCGCTGTGGCCGCTGCCTCTTCCCGCTTTAATCCCAGACCTCCAGTCATTGGGCAGCTCCTCAGAGGCAAGAAGTCAACACCATGGCAACCCGACAAGCCTATCAAATCGCGGGCTGGCTTGACAGCAGCAACACTGGAGGCAGAAGTGGGCTGGGCAGAAGAGCAGAGTGGCCACTGCGCTCAGGTGCATGGTCTGCGAGTGGACAGCAGCTGCCGGCCTCCACATCTGGCTACACATATGTGCACCATTCTGTTCATATCCCTACCTTATGTGCCTTAGATTTTGGAGGAGGAAGAGGAAAAGGAGGTAGGGAGATGCATATAGGATTGAAAGAGCTGTGAAAGAGTTTCAAACTAAAAGGAGTCTACGTCCTAGAAACTGTAAACTATACAAGCCTTTTGCTCCAGTAGTCCATGAAGTAGTTCAAGTAAATCCCAATAACCTCAGAATCAAATATAAACGGCTTGCGCAAAAGTGTAGGTTTTGCCAGTTTTACCATTTTCTTCAACAATATTAATGAAACATTTTGTTCCAAATTTCCCAAAAGGATAAAGGAAAATGTTTCATTTTAAAATTTTAGTGTCTGCCAGTATTAGGTTCTGCAAAATATGGCTCAACTTTAGATTATGCTGATTGACAGCCATGGAAACGACCTAAACTTTACCTGAAACTGTCATTGTCATTTGCTTTCAAGAATTGTGTGCTCTATGTAATGCATGTTACAGATCTTGATTCCATAAAGGGAAGAAAAAGAGGAGATTGGAAAATTGTGTCTTCCTCTCAGGCCTACCTGGTCTTCATATTTCCTCATTTTCCTTAAGAAACTCTGAGGTAGGCAGATGAGGAAAGCAGGAATTTCTCTAACATTTTAAAGAGTATTGTTTACCACAAGACAGACTGGATCTGCATTGTTCTTTTATTTTAAAAGAAGGCAATGTTTTTGAGAAACACACAACATATTTCTTATTAACTTAAAATTTCACTGTGAAACTTTGAGAAATATTTGTACATGAATATAGAATGGTATTGTAGGCCATATGTTCCCCTCGGTCTCTTATTTCATCATTTATTTCTTAATTTGGAATGCAAGATTGCCTGTTGAAGTTGCATAAAGCAGAAAGAGAAATCCATTTAATAGTGAAGTTAATGTGTCTTATTGAGGAAAAATTCTGAAATCTACACTTAAGTCCACTCCACATAAGCACAATTCATTTAAAAAAATCTTATATTGATCTAACATTTTTAATGAAGAGGTTTCCAGTGTATAAGTATTAAAATTATGCCTGGCATACATAAAATACTAGAGAACTGGGAAAGTTTCTCAAAGCAGCAATTGCCACAATAAGCAGAGGAGGACTGAGAGCCAATTTTTGAGGCTATAAAGAGAAATTCAACGAAATTTTGAATTTTATTTCCTTATTTTCTCTGCATTTTACTGTTGATGGATTCCAATATTACAACACATTTATGAAATGTAATTTATTATAGGCCAAAAACCAGTATAATAAGCGACATTGTAGAAACAGGTCATGATATACTCAGAGACAACTCTTGGTTACAACATGATTTTCTCTGCATCAAAACTGATAATATTCTGGTAACATTTTCTTATTTTGTGTCACTGTGCAGAGTTGTTCAATAAGGAACTGGCAAACGCACAGAACTGAAATTTGGTGATAGTTCAAATGGCTACTTCAATGCCAAGTTATTGATAATCTTAAATACCTTTGACTAATTCACATTACCTTAACACATACTGAGGTTTTATAATGGGAAACATGATGCTAAAATATTAAAATTAAAATACGTTTGCTTAACCTGTTATCTCCTAGAACCAAACCTGCAAATTTAAAATACTTTTAAAGAGAAGTTAATGAAGTATTCAAAAAATACTTCATTATATTTTGGCTTTTTAAGAATAAATGTACACAGGAAATATAATAACTGCTGTGATTTTATTTTTTATTTAATATGTCCCCAGTTGCTGGAACACTTTAACTATCTTAACACCTATAATATTATTTGTGTTTCTATGTATATGTAATCTAGTCAAGGGCACATATAGAAATTGTCATTAAAATGCTCATTCTCTATATGTAATATTTCTAATTTTTAAAATAAGGAAGAGAGATGAAGTTAATCACTTAATGTCTTTAAACCAAAACAAATATCTAGAAAAATTTTAAAGATCATTTGATTTTTTTTAGAAATTGTTATTAAATTTTCCTTATTATAAACTTGCCAGTTATGGATGATTGAAAATTAAAACAATTTTGCATGTGAAATACAGGTACTTATTTTAACAATCAATTATTTTGGTATCTACCTTTAAAATATCCTTATAGATATAAATGCCCCTGTATGATATAAGATATGACCATTTCTTTAAATAGACTCATTTGCATGCCACACACATTTTACCAGCTGCTATACATACAAATCTGTACATTTATAGCCATTTTCTATACCGTTAGTCCATTCTGTATGTATGCTGTCAGAGAGAGGGAATTTCTCTTTTTTAGATAATGAATAACATGGAATTAAAGCAGTTTAAATGCTACATTAAAAAATAATCAATGCCAGAATATCTTGCTCGTTTTCAGCAGGATGGGTACCATCTCCATAGAGTTCATTCTTGACCTTACCTGAGTAAGTACTTTAACTTAAAGTAGGAGATGCACCTAGAGGGGTAATACATTGAGCTTAATAGGAAGACAGTTAATAACCTTTTTTCATCCTCATGCACTATCAATCATGGCTGTCATCAGTCTGCTGAATCAAAGCAAAAGTGTTCTTCACAGATGACTGATTAGAAACGCAAAATCACAAGATCCATCTTCATGGTCACTTTTATTATAGTCATTTTTAAACTGACAGCAACCTGCTCAGTTTCAGCACACTAGGCATCACAAATAGTGTCACTCAGTGCAGTTAAGCATGAGAGAGGTTGGCTGGATTATACTTAAAAATAATTAGGCCCTCAACCCTTTGTGGAGACCAGAAAAAGGTATTCCTCTCTCCAATCTCTCTTACCCTATCTGCAACTTGCATTAGTTCTATTGAGTCATTAGTTTAACATTTAGCAGGGTAATTAGTTTAACATTTAGTGTAAGGTATAGTCTTATCCTTGTTAGTTATTGAGGAGTTAGGAAAGGAGTATGTCTACTTGAGAATTGCAGATAACTTTTTGTCTAGAGCTTTTTCTCAACTTCATGACACCACCATCACTAGCCTCAAAATTTAACTAGGAATCCTTGTATACACAAATAGACACACACATACACTTATGCACAAGCACACACAAGCATGTATTTTATTTAAGTTTTTTGGAAATTAGGTTGTTGGGTAATAGTAAGTGGTACTCACTGTGAAGTGCTCTTCTCTGTGGACAGCACTCACCAGCATCACTGGAATGCTGCAAAACTGGCATTGCTGAATTTATAATGATTTAAATATATCTTCCTAAAGGTGACCAAGATATTAACTACAAGGTAGCTGTGCAACTTCTTACATGTAACCCTACAGTTTGTCATTTGCTTAACATGTTGAAAATAATGACAAATCTGAAAAAACAAGTAAATATACATAAAAATTTAGAAGTTTTTCATTTATATTTGAATCAAATGATAAGGAACTTTGTCTTAGAGTAAGAACAAACAGAGATGAATTTCAGGTTTTTTCCAAGATATTTTATACAGGTATTTAGAACAGTGTATAATGCGATAAGTTATAATGATCTAAATTTTTAATAAAATATATTCAAAATATGTTGGAATATTCACTCCTATTTTGTAAATGTTAGTTCATAGTTCAAAACAGAAACCCTAACTGGATTTAAATTTTAGTTGAGTAGTTTTAAATAAGGTACCTTGTTTTAAGTTCACTTTTTTGTTAGTGGCTATGTACACACACACATACAAAGGTTAAAAGACAGAGGAAGGGTATAAAATTATTGATATTTCTGTTTATAATAACATAATACACTTATACTCATTTTTAAGCATTTGATATCTGACCTTCAATACCTGTCTGGGAAGATACCGTTTTCTTTATCTACACACACACACACACACACACACACACACACACACACACAGGCATGCACATACACACAAAACACACAGTTTATTGCTTGTTCTAGATTATGAGAATATATATGGATTAATGTATGATATATCTGTCTTTTCACAGACAGTAACACATATAAAACTACTCTGTGAACAAGAAAGCTAATATTAGCTAATATTGATTTCCTTAATATTGTACTCAGTTTACGCATATTTTTCTATCACTTTAGGGATAGCAGTTAACACTTATGAAACAAATCCCAATTGGCTATCTGGTTTGATTGTGTGTTTTGGGCTAAGCAAATTTGCCTTAGAATTTAGATGGATATATTTGTTCGCTGATATTTTAAAATATTTCCACTTTATGAAAATTAAAAAATGACAATGCATTGTTAAATATGTAAAATTGATGTTAAATGAAATATCTACACACTTTGAAAGCTACATAATGACATGAACAAGAATATAATAATCATTTTTCAGTTTGCTTTAACAATAAAAACAATGTTTTCTGACAAAATGTTATATGAGTGTATGTGTGTGCATGTATATGCTTGTGTCTGTGTGTGCTTAATTTGGATACATTGTTTTTCTTTCTAAAAATGATAATATCTCATATGATTCAATATTATTTCTTTTAAATTTAATTTTTGGTATAAACTATTCTCACTACTAGATTATGCCCATCAGAATATTTATGGAGTTATTTTAAAATTTTGGACTCACTGTAGAATTTTTGCTACTAAAACAGTGAAGTGATAAGTATTTTTTGGCATCACCTTGGTAATCTATCACTTGGTCACTATAGATCTTTAATATTAACCTTTAATATGAATCACAAATATAAACATTCATAAGGCTTATAACAATTATAGATTGGTAACCATGTTTGATCTATAGATGGATCTTAAGAAATTGAGAAAATAAACACAATTTATTTGATTATTTTAATCAAAACAAAGCAATTAAAAATCAAAAAATTAAAAATTTAAAAGTTACTGTAGAGCATCAGTATTTAAGAGTTTTATGTTTTGACATAATTCCAAATTCGTTTAAAATATTATTAGAAATATTAATTTAGAAAAACTCGAGAAAAGCGTTAGCATCTTTATTTACCTGAAATATTTATTTGATTCCTTTGTTGCTGTTAGTTTTAAATATATATATGAATTTTTCATTGTTTGTGCTTATATTTTCTTCATTAAGAACATTCTATGTTTAAATTGATATTTTTATCTAACATAAAAGTCATAGGATAAATGGACTAGCATGAAACTCTTACAGTTTAATGGGTAGAGATCACATAATACATATAAATGCATATCAATTAAAGAATATTTTAAACTGTGAAAGCTTAAGGTTTGTACATTTTAGTTTGGGCTGAAATTTTTATTTGACATTACATGCTATATATGTATATATATGCACACAAATACAAAAACTGTACAAAATACTATATCATATTTATGTTATTGACTTCTTTTAAGTGGTGACATGCTGTCACACACACATATTACAATTATCCTTGCCATACCTGCATTTATGCAGCCTGAATATGCAGTGATAGCATTTTCTCTTTCCTGAAGTATGATTTTCCCTTGGTACCTGAATTGTTCTTTGTTGAATCTTTGTGATAAAAAAGGCTTTTATATGAGTGTCAGTTTGCAATAAATGTGTGAGAAGATGTATGATCAGGATAGGCTGGCCATCTTTTAGCATGTGTTTTCTACCTGGGTTTTAGAGCTACAGCTCCCAACTAGTGATATTTAAGGAGAAAAGCAAGGAAACAAAGGTCAAACAAAAACCATCCTTAACCTTAAATATTCAAAAAGGGAAAAATCTTGAAATAGTTGCAGTAATTTGTTATATATTTTTATTTTAATTGCTTTCCAATATTGTTTTTCAAAATGCTATTATTTACTATAACCTCCATATTTAAAATTGCTCAGCTCTTACATTTTACTTAAAATTTTAGATATACAGCTCTTAAAAGTCTCCAAAGTTGAAATTATCCTGCTGCTATTTATATTCCCCAAATCTTTCTACAACTTGGCTACTAAGGCTAGAAGATTCATTTTATAGCAAGTACATTATTCTGATGATCAGTATGTTTTATTCTTACTTATTTCAGTTTACCAAGAATTGTGCAAGTAGAGTTAATGACCAATTTTCTGAATTCACTCTAAGATGTTTAGGGATATTTTCAAGTAAAAATTTAGAATGGTATGATACGTATAAAGATCCCTTATTTAATAGCTGAAACTTTTATATGTAAACCTTTACTTATGTATTACACAACCACTGAAGAATTTTAATGTATTGCAGTTTATTTTGAAATATTTGCACATTCAGACCAGTATTATTTTCCTTAGTTATTTCATTATATTATATTTCACATTTAGATTTTCATTTGAATTTTCCTGTTTTCAGCATTTGGATATCATCTCATTAGCTTTCATAAACCAGTAGTTTAAGGAGGGGTGATTCTGAAATGTAAACACTCCTAGAATTTTACAGCATTGCCATAGAAGAGAAAGAGGAGGCTAGCATTACTTTACCCAAAACATTTCTCTATTATGATTATAAGAAAAGATCAGATGCTGTGGCAATTTTTTTCATATGTGATCTTTCTTTAGAATTATTTTCAAAGTCAACTGTTCTTAGACCTTATTTTCATCTCCAAAAAGCATTAAGTTTTGCTTCTTTGTAAAATATTTCTTCATAGCATATCTTAGTTTAATTCACTTTTAGCCAAAGAAACACCCAGGCTCAATCTGGAGACCTCCTTCCAACGTAATTTAGCTGGGCTTTTTCTTAGTAAAGGTTTTCTGGTTTTCATTTTCACTTCATATTCTCAAATAAAAGATCCTTTGTTGTCTACCATTTGATTGGACTTAATGAAAAACACTCCATTTTAACTTAACAGTATTTCCTTTTGAATTTATTATATTTAAGAACACTGTCAAAAATCAAACATTTAATCTCAGGTTTTTATATTTCAAAATATATTACTATCACATGGCTCAGTGAGGTGATGTAAAAAAGTACACCAAAAAGATTTCAAAAAGAAAAGCAAAAGTGAAAAAACCCGGCTTCATTTTAATATGAAACTAAATACTATGGCTAATGTGCAGATTGGGTACGGCAGCTGACTGTAAAGACTAACATGTGACAGGGTGCCAACAGCGGAATTGTGCTGTATTGACTAAATGAGGTTCACTGATTTGTATTGAGGCTAATATCTTCTTTAAACAATTCCGTGTAAATTGTGCGTATAAAGTCATTGGAAGCTATTTCTCAGGACAGCCTCGCTGGCTAGCTACCTGCTGGAGTGAGGAAGATAATCAATAGGAAGAAATAGAGCCGAGCATGAGCCTGGGAAGCTGCGGAGCACTTAATGCTGATAAAAGTAGATGATGTCAATATTTGGGGATAGCACAGCTCTAGGATAATAGACAAAAGAGAAGTGCATATGTTGTAGGGTGTTCAAATGGGGGCAAAATTAAAGCCTAAGTGGCAGATGATGCCTTAGGCTGCAAAAGACATTATTTAGTACAGGTATTGTTAAATTTCTACTGAAATCCAAACACAGGGCAAGATGTTATTTGACAAGGGTACCAAACTTTCATCAGCAGCGTAAGTACTTTAACTACCTCAGTAGTTTTCTGCTGATGATTAATACAGAATAGATAGTATTCCAAATATTTGGCAAATCTCATTAAGAAATTATGTTTTAAAAATTCTCTAGGTTGCTTCTAAGACATCAGAAATAACTTATTAAAAAAAAAAGGAAGTGAAAATAGGCTATCAAATGGTGACACTAAACCCATGACAAACATAACTGCTTTTGCATCTATTAGTGATTAAAGAAGGCACCTTATTTTCTAAAGATAGCAGACTTATTGCAAGTGAGGTAATGGTATATTTTTACTAATTTAATACTGAAAATCAGTTCTCCTCTGGCTGTCAGGTGATGAAATTTTGTTCTTCTGTGCTGATCTTTCTGTTGATGTATTATGACATAGTCTGTCAACATGAACAGATATGTGAAAGGAGATTGGGTGATTGAGAGGTACAACCTGCATAGAGCTCTTCTTGAATTTTAAGCATGTTATCATGTTTGGATACAAGAAGTAAGATTCTGCTTGCTTTAAAATGCTGTTATTTTTATATAATTTAAGCCCAAGCAAAACAGGTGGACCATGACAAGGCTCTAAAGCCGAATGAGTGAGCCAATTCCAAAACACGTGTTTTAGAATATTTTTTATAAAGCTCTTTCTGTTATAAGTTGATTCCTGAAAAATTAAAGATGCATTTGCAAAATGTAAGTTTCTTGACAAAGAGTTGAAACAAATTTAGGCACACATGATCATTAAGCATAACCATTTTCCCCAAATTAAACAATTCCACAACTGTTACATGCTTTTATTGTCACAGATGTTTTTATTGTTTGGTGTTAGATATCTGGATTATATCAAGCACATGACTCTAAGAGCCTGATAGTTTTTCTTTAAAGTATGCTAAAATGCTATTAGAAAAGCAAGTACACTTACTTAGGACCTTATGTTTTAAATATATTTTTATCCATAAAATACAGAATTGCAATTTCTTTTTATGATCTTATTGTAGAATAAGAGTTACTTTAAAGAATATTTTCAGCTTTAGAAAATCCTATATTACAATTGCTGATTCAATGCATTTAGATAATAATTAAAATAAATTCTATGAATATATCATAAATACATAATCTTTGCAAGCTTTTCTATAAATAAAATACTTGTTTTAAAAAATTCTAGCATATTGTCATACATCCCATCTTTTCATCTTAAATACAGAGAAATAAGAGATTCTTATTTATTATTGAATTCTAAAGAAGACTTCATTTCAAATAAAGTACGAATTTTGATTTAGAGACACAGAAAAAAATCTTTTAAGATCTATACTTCAACTAATTTGTTAATCTTGTGCCACTTTCAGCATTTGTCACACATATAGACCAGGAAATTGGCTCCATCTCATTCTAGCTCTGTATTGAATTAAAAACCTCTACTGCAAAGAAAAGCATGATGTGGGGAAAGAATAAATTTGGTTCTTTCTTTAGTAATGCACATATATTTCCATACATTTCACATCCTAAGGGAGTCTATGAATGCATTCAATAAATACAAAACTATAAAGTATAATTCCAGAAAAGGAAAAGGCTTACAATTTTTGTGGTTTTAATATGCCATTTTAAGTATGAAGACTGAAAATTAAATATTTGTATTCATTTATTTTACTTTTCTTTTAGCAGATACCTTCAGTGTTAGAAATAAGTCTCAATGGATTAGGTCAAAACAAATTAAATATCAGCAGTGGCAAATAAAGAAAAATGTTTTGTGCCATTTGAATCTAGGTTTGCATTCAGTTCACTAAAGTCCATCCTGATTAATTTGGTAGACATTGTATGCATACCACATATACTTATGAATAAGAGCATGCATTTCTATGTCATGTGTCTAAGCTAACAAGCAAGTTGGTTTTCAATAAAATATAATAATAATAATAATAAAGAGGCAGATTTTAAGCATGATGGATGCATTTTATTAAGATTTTCTTAAAGTGAAATATGCCCCACAGGTGATAGAGATTACTACCTGGCTAGGAAGATAGACTTGGTGTATGCATAGTTCACTAGACTTTCCAGGGTTTGAATCTGTGACTGTTTGAGGAGACAGTGCAGTGTTTTAGATTTATGATGGCCTCACAGAAACAGAGCTAGCAAAGATTATGGCATACTTGTTTAGAAAAACGGTGACTGAAGGTTTCTGATTTATACTGACATATATCTAGATGAAACCCTAGTTTGCAAATTGCCTTGAGGAGTCATCTTTTATTAAGTGTTTGATAGGTACTGAAATGCACATATCTACTTTAAAGATATCAGCTATGCTGATACTATATTTGCAAAGACTGTTAACATTTTTTGGTTAAAAATTCTTTAACTTATATACTTATATTTTATGAATACCTTAAACATTAATATCCAGTGAAATTATCATATCAGGTTAAGAAAAATGTTTTGTAATATTTCAAAACTAAAAGGTCTAATTGTGGTATAGAATATTTGAAAAAGTTATAATAAATATACATACTAAATGGTTCAAATCTTTAACAATATTTATATTCTTATTCAATAGTAAAGAAATAAACCTTAAAAGACTGCCTCCATTGGTCAGTCTAAAACCTGTCACTCTCCTGAGTCTTTCCCTTCTTAAGTGTTTAATACCATGTTCTTCATTTGAATGAACTATGTAGTTCTTTTTATTTTATTTTCTAAGATCATTGAAGATACTCCTTGACTAAATTCAGGGCTGGAATTTTAAGTACATATGCTTACAGACTTTTTCTTATGGAAGGTCCTATCTGGGTATTTTCAGAAACAACAGAATGCATGATTCAAACTTGTAATAATTCTCCATACATTTTCAACTCCTGCATCCTAGTATTTTTCACTGCCCTCTTTTTACTTTTTGTAATAACCTATGTTGTCTCAATTCATAGGTAGGAGAAGCACAAATTGTTCATCTGAATCTACATACCAATTTATATGCTTCCACCTAAGCTGAGAAATAAATGTTTGGGAAAAAATGAGGGTGTTACACAACCAGATATCATAGCTTTTAAACTGCTAGAGTCACAGCCCCTTTAAAATTCTTGTTCTGTTGCTTTGATTATCCTTGTATTTTATAGCTTAGGAGTTTAGAAGCTTAATACTGGTATTGTGTAAAGTGGGTGTTCCTGGAAGTCACACTTATGAATTATTGTGTGCCCCAACTGCTTCAAGACATAAAATTTCTCTAACAGACAGCAGCTGACAAATTGGGAGAATGTGGCTCAAAGTGTCAGAAAACTTTTAACTCTAATATAAGTTTTACAAGTATCTTTTAGGTCTTTTATTTTTTTTAGAGAGATTTAGTAAACACAAATAGAAAGTATATAAAAGAAATATTTCCACTATTGGCCTACCTTCTTCATCACAACATAGGATGTGTCCTTTCCTTCTTCCTTTTCTCCCTCCCTTCCTCCCTCCCTCCTTTCCTTCTTTCCTCCCTCTCTCCCTCCCTTCCTTCCTTCCTTCATCTTTCTATTTTTCTTATTATGGTAAAAAAATATTTAACAGGAGACTTACCCTTTTAATGAATGTTTAATTGTACAGCACAGTATTGTTAGTATTGTTAACTGTAATCACAATGTTGTAGAGTACATCTTTAGAAATCTTTCATCTTGCAAAACTGAATACACACATTGAATAGCAACTTCCTATTTCCCCTTCTTCTAGCTTCTGACAACCATGATCTTCCTATCTCCTTCTATGAATTGAACTACTTTAGATACCTCATATAAATAGAATCAAGCAACATTTGTCTCTCTGTGCCTGACATATTTCACTGAGCATAATGTCCTCCAGGTTTACCGGGGCACCTTTCTGTACCTGGTCATTATCTTCCCTTATTGAAGGATCATACGGAGGGATCCTTTGGAAACAAAACAGTTCATTTACTAGGAGCTTGGAGAGGGAAAGTAAAAATAGAAAAATTGATTAATTCTCATAGGACACAAGGACAGAGAGACTTTTAGCCACCATTTTATTTTGGTGACTATTTGGGAACAAAGTTAGTGTTCATGGAGTGTCCCCATGTGCCAGGCATGGTGGTAAGTGTTTCGCTTCCATTGTCATGTCCATCCACACAGCTTCCCACTGAGGTAGGTACTGTTATTTTTTCCCCTTTCCTGATGATGGAAATTGAGGCATAGAGAGGGTAAGCAACTTGTGTAAGTTTATAGAGCAGATAAATACTAGAGATGGAATTTAGCCTTCTATTTGAGCACTGTCGTGCTGATTCCCTAATAGTCACTTAGCCAAATTGTCCTTCTCTTCAAATCCAAGGGAGTAAAAGCATATTCTATCTGAATGGAGAAGAAACAACCCTTCATTCTCCTTTCCTAGTGAAGAAATAAGGGAAAAATATTGTTGGTGAAACCTGCTGGCTTTGGTTGTTTTGTTCTGATAAAGAGTAGATGTGTACAGAGTTACATAAACAGCTCAGGGTACTGATTTCAGAATGGTAGATGTGATAGGTGTAATTTTTGAGAATTTTTTTCTTGATGGTGTGTTTCCTAGACCCTTACATTCAGTGTGTGAGTTTACAAATGTATTTGCAAAACATGTACAAACTTATTAAAAAGCAAGTATTTTATTTGAAAATACCAGCTTTGGATCAGACATTCTTGTAACATTAAGAAGTTATTGATAGTTTGCTCATTTCCAAATTGTATTCTTTAATTGTGTGTGTTACATTTACATGGTATTGTATGAAACCAAGTATAAACATGTACTCTGGGTAAATTTTATTTTTACACCTAATGTAAGATTCAGTACCTTGATTTCTATACTCTCACCAAAATTGCTTTTATTATATTTGCTGCATTCATTTCTACTCAAAAAGATATTTACTAAAAATTCCTAATTTCATTCAGTGACTCATTAGAGTTGCAGATTATGTGGAAATTAGCCAACTATCAAGTCAAATCTTATAATGTACTGTGTTGTTGTAATATTAACATTTTGCTTCATTGAAAATTTGTAGAACTTATTTATGAGTAAAGAATATTTCACAAATAATAAGTGCTCAATAAATGCTAGCCAAATAAGTAAATATCTGCTTTGATGAAGATCTGATTTAAAGGGATTACAGGCCTTTGATACCATCATTAGTCATTTAGAATTATTAAGCTAAAAATAACTTTACTTTTCCCCCAGGCTACAAGTGCAGTTTTCTGGCACCTATCATGGTAGAAACAGAGAATGTCAGAGAACTACACAGTGTTCTTAAGCAAATTATAGAGAAAAGTACATAAGATTGGGAACACTGGGGTCAGAGAGAAGAAGGTTACAATTCTAGCTTCAAATGGTGTGCCGTTGTAATCTTAGACCAGTTATTAACTTCCTCTGGCCTGGTTTTCCTGTTCTATACGATGAATATTATAGTAACAGGCAGCAGCACCTCAAGAACTGGATTTTAAATATTCTGTGAAATAGCATAGGATTTGGCACCATGTAAGGACTCTGTAACCTGTTACCTATCATTAATTTGTAAATTGTTTTAGTGCCTCTAAGTATTCATTGATTGGCTAGTTGAAAGGCTTTTATTTTTAGCAGTCTATACTAATGAATATTTTGAATAAAAACTCTTCTTTTGAAGGTTCTCCTACAAGTCACAGTAGGCTCAAATATGAGAGGAAAATCTTTCAAAAAAAGAGATGCAATTAAAAAAATATTTTTATAATGTATTGAGCTTATAAACGTTAAATTTATAAAATCTTGGTTTTAAATGGGAAGAAATACTTTATGAGCAAAATTTAAAGTTAAATTGAATTTTATTTTCACAATTGGCATCAGATTCATACTTTTTTACTATGCTGGGTTTTCAATGGTGAATGACTGTATTTATCTTAAAGATAAATCTTAAAGATACTGTATTTATCTTAAAGAAACTTACAGTCCAGTGAAGTATTTAGTAATGAAAATTATGATATAATAGTTGTATAGAAAAATTACTTTCCTAAAGGAGGGTAAAAGCTGAGCATTTGCTTTATGGTAGGAACTACTAAGAATGCCATGCTTTTTTCAAACCTATTTAAGCTCAGTGTTTGACACAATTGCATATGTGAATATGTGTGTGCTCATAAATTTTGAAAATAAAACAGTAAGTCCTCTTTTTTCCCAGATATTGTTGCCTGTTTGTAGGAAGACTGTTGTTTTTTTTATTCTCACCTGTAAGTGAAGATATGATTTGCCTAAAAGAACAATTATAAGCATGCATTCAGTGGTATTACAGGCTTGTATTGCACAATCACATAGACAGTGGACTAGTTTATAAATAGCAAAATCTATTTAACAGAAGTAATAGTTGTATTTCCTGCATTCTTTCATTTTTAAGCTTTCTAGTTTCTTTCAAAGTCTGCTGGGCAGTGCCATATACAATTTTAGAAAAGAAAGTAAAAGTCTTTCCTTTTAATATATAAACCTGAAGGAATAACAAATGTCCCACCTCTTCCTTGTCCTTTGACTTGGGTGACTTGTGCCTCAGATGTGATCACAAGGGACAGTTACAAGCACAGACATTTTGCTTTCATGGATGCTACACCATCAAAATACGCCAAGATGCTCAGGCTGATTTGGGCAAGAGAAGTGTAGTTAGGTAGGGTACCAGTGGCCATTCTGGTGGACACTTGGATGAAACACACAAAAAGAGAGAAAGTGAGCATGTTTAAATCTTTTGCCATATTCATTCATCAATTAAATGAATTAGGTGAAAATAAATTTAGATCTCAAGTTTAATTTCACCTTCTGTATCATTCCTTAAGACTTTCTACTGCTAGCAATGAAGAAATTCTCATATTGTACTACTACTTTTAAGGTTAAGCCAAAATTCATATTTAACTCCATGTGGTAAATTTTGTATTCAAGAGACATATTAGACAAGCTACTTGGAAGGCTGCCATCAAGAGGATCATGGTTTGAGGCCAGTCCACCAAAAAAAAAAAAAAAAGTTAAAGAGATGGTGCCAGTGACTGTCATTTCACTGACAGCAGGAATCATGAATACAAGGATCATAATCCAGGCTGGCCTCGGCAAATAGCGAGACCCTATTTCCAAAACAACCAAAGAAAAAAGGGCTGGAGGTGTGACTCAAGCAGTAGTGCACCTGCCTCATGAGTAAGAAAACCTGAATTCAAACCCTATGTATCACCAGAGAGAGAGAGAGAGAGAGAGATTAGAAATTCTTTTCTAATTTGGTATTAACAATGAAAGCACTCCATCTATCATAGGTGTCTTCTAATGGAAAGGCTGATTCCTTAGCTTAACTTTGATTCTTTGTCTGCTCAGGGAAAGAGGAACAGAACAAATCCAGAATGCTGGCTTTATCCCTCCCAACTGCAGTCTTTTGCACATACCCTCATGATAGAATTAAGGTGGTACATTTTCCAATGTTTTTGAAAATCAGTTGTACCTAGATTAAAGTACTAGCATGAGAAGGGAAAATTACTCTCTGGAAGACAAAGATTTGGAGAACATGAGCAAAGCATTGCTTCAAAATCTTACTTTGTTTTTTTATTAGCCAGTTTTACTCAGTGAATCACAGAGTTAGCAAGACCTCATTGCTTACAAGGTACTTGAAAAGAGGTACTATAGAACTGGAGGCCCAGAGCACAGACAAGTCTGGAATGTGTACATATTAAAATGCATGACAGTGAGATGACTGTAACAATACCAGGCAAAATTATGGATGGATATTGTATCATAAGTTTATTTCTATTGTACTGCAGTTTTAACTAAAAACTTTTTAGCTCAATTTATTCTATTTTAACTATATATAATATTAAATTTCATATTTTTAAAACCTTTTGCTATTTTAGAGTGCACTATTTTTTAAATGATGGAAATTTGAAGGCAACTACCATGTCCAGTTATAAAGATATAGTGAAGTAAATCATTGCATGGATATAAACTATAGGACGGTATACCATTAAAATTAATCTTTAGTGTTTTAAAAATGAAAAAGTAAGCAACAACTCTATTACATGTATGTATATATTAGGAGTTCAATAACATAATTTTTCATATGTAAGAAAATAACAAGGTAAGAAAGATTACCAAAACTTTATCAGTGGTTAGAGCTGGATAGCGGGGTCTTAAGTGACTACAAATTTCTTTTCTTTTTGTTCTTTGCTTTTAAAATTTTTTTCTAAAAATAATGTCATATTTTAGAATCAGGAAAATAGAAGTTTTAAACAATTGAATATGCAATGAATACTTAACCGCTAAAGTTTCAAGAAATTTGGCTTTGAGTCAAAGAAAATAAATCTCTTTACAGGTTTTGAAAGATATCCTTCTTTATTTTCTGAACTGTTCCTAGCTTATTCTCTGAATTATTTTTACTAATTTAAAAGGGTGCTAAAAATAGCAGTAATAGTAGTATTGAGGGAAATAAATAATTTCATAAACCATTTCAATTTACACTTCTTGGACTAGATACCATGATTATCTTTCTCTAGTTTTATAAAAACATTTCTTTTGGCTGACTATACACACAACTTTTAACATTCTTGCTTCTTTTGTTTTTCTAAATTAATTTTATGCCAATTTCTGTCATGCTCTAAAAAAGCTATACAACTTAACTGTAAGTAGTTAAAGTACAAATTGAAATTAAGAATTATATTAAATGTAGAAATTAATTTACAAAAATTGAATGGCTTAAATAATTATAAATAACTTCATAATTTATTTGAACTCTACTGAATTTTCTGACTCCTTTCACGAAAGAGGAATGAATAGAGGTAATCCTCAACTCTCCTGGATTCTCCCTGCTTCCCCTATAGGGCTTTAGAGGGCAAAAGCCTCTATAAACATATGCAAATTTTCTTCCTTGTCTTGCTGATGGTTACAAATGACTGTTCCACAAGCCCTGAGAGTAATTCCTCACAATGTTAAAGAATTTAACAAATTAAAGTTTACTCCTTAAGCGTAACAACATCTTGAGGAGAAGATATTATGTGTCAATGTCATTCTTACTTCATAACAAAGGACTGATCAGCTTTCTTCACACCTGAGATTTCAATTTTGAAATCTTGAAATTTCAATTTTGAAAATAAGGGTGTTGAGTACAAAGGGACAGTTAATTCTGAGTCACAGGTCACTTGTGGGAAAAATAAATCTAGTGTGAGTCAGTAATGTAAAGGTTTTGAATAGTCAGAAGGAATGAACTCTCATTCATTCCTTATATGAGAGCTTATATTTTGAGTTGTATCATCAGTTCATGCCTTGATTTCTAGTATTCCTTCTAGCACAGTTAACATCTCTGATATTCACTGACCTATATCTTAGGCCCAGCCCACATCTCGAGTCCATCTTGCCGAAGGCATGATTAACAGTAGCTTTTTCATATCATTTATCATTCTTTGTACCACACATATAATTTGTACCAGGTACTGAATTGTATCTTTTATATATATTATTTCATTTACTTCCCAGAACAAATATGAACAGTATATATTATTCTGAATTCTCACATAATTTTTACTTATATTCTTGCTCCTTCAGAACTTGTAGTATTTATGTATATGATCAACTGTCCAGATGATATACATAGCTCCATTGAACTCTGGAACCTACAATTCCTTATTAGATTCCACCTGCTGGTACTGCCAAATGAGCTTTGGATGAAGTGTTACGCTTTCCATGGCCAGTATCTGGAAATAGGGCTAGTGTTTCTAGCCCTTGTTCCCAACAGCTCTGCTAATAGTCTGTCATCTCACCCCATTTCATGTCATCTTTCTGCCTATCCATTTGTTCATTCATCAATAAAAATTTTTATTTAGCATGTTTATCAAGGATAAGCATGGGGTATACCAATTCTAATGCTTTCAAAGACTCATACAAATGATTCTTAAGGCTAGCCTGAATGTTCTGGAGGTAGTCCTTAAATTCAGTGTTGAAAATACAGGGAAATGTGACTACTGGCTAGCATGTGAGAGTCAGAGATTCCTGGTCAAAGTGGTTACTATTTAGATGAATGTATGTTGTTCTTACACACCTATGAGTTGATCTGGATACAACTTCAACACGTAACAATGTGCTATAACCTCTGAATAAGTAACTAGTGATGGACATTACCAAGGTAAAGTTACAAGAAAAAGAGAGTTAAACTTTGAGCAGAAGACCATGATGGAATCGTTGGTTACATTAGCTAAGTATATGAGCACATTTATTAATCCTTCTAAATCTTTGTTCCTTTATGCATAAAATATGACAATATTATCAAGTTATTTATAAGTTCAACAAAACAATAGATAAGAAAGATTAAAAATTCAGCCACATAAGAAATTCAATCTATCAGAAAATTATGGCACATTAAATATGTCAATTACTGAAATTTATTTAAAAATTTACATATATGGTATGGACATAGTTTAGCAAAACCAATAAGGAAGGAGCTGTTACCACTGTTAGGTCAGGATAAGTAAGTTAAGTAAGGAGCTACTAGAATGTGAAGAAAGAGCTCTACCCACAGGAGAGGACTGCCTTCCGAGGGCTGGCTTGGGTAGAAGAGGCCACAACTGAAACTCTCCCTGTTCCAGGACCACTGGACTACTCTAATCATGGAATAGAACTAGAGTGAACACCATTGATCCAGATCTTAAAAGCCAGGTTTCTAGAGCAATGAGAACAGTAGAGAAAGATGGAAATTAGATCAGCAGGAGCAAAGGCATTATTCAATAGAATGCTTAAGACATATTTGCTGAATAAACAAATGTTGACTCTGCATCCCCAAATCATTCCACAGACAAAGAGTAGCGCATGGATTCAGAGTTTCATTGTAAAATAAAAAAAAGAAAAATAGATGGAAAAAGGTAACCAGGGGAAGACATTCATTTGTTAAGGACTGAAAAGAATAAATTGCCTAAAAAGCAATGAGATCTATTTGTGGTATGCACACTTCCAATCTCAGCACTTGGGAGACTGAGACAAAAGAATTTTGTCTGGGCTGCGTAGCAAAACCATGTCTCAAAAACAAAAACAAAACAAACAAACAAACAAAAGTATACTAAAAAAGAGGCCAAAAGAAAGCCAGGAGGCATTTGGGTGAGAAAGTTTAGGACTATAATAACAGTAAAAAGTAAATTAAGGTGGACTTAATGAATGTAGTTTTATCATATTATATTATACTATCTTATTAACTCAGTTATTGAGACTAGCGAAGAGTGATTCTATTTTGAAGTCTTCAAATAACTAAAAATAGAATGTTAGTTATTGTGCTCTTGAGTGGAAAGCATAGTCTTTATTCCAATAAAATCATCAAAGGTAGAAAGTTTTGGCACTTGAATTTGGAACCTAAATTCAGTTTTACATGGTCTTTGTGCAGTACTCAAATGAATAGTATCCATGTTATTGCACAGTAAAACTTGAGGAAGCTCAGCTTTCTAGGATGGCTCCAAATTGAAGCTTTTTTTCTTTTTCTTTAAACAAAAGAGTGCTTAACATCAATTTAATTCACCTGTTTTCTGCCTGTGTGTTTCATGAGATGTATATTATAGTCAACTGACCAATTTTGCAAACATATACAAACCTTTGTGGCATCAGAGACCTACTGCTCATTGCTGTAGAAGATAAAGATAAGTACATGACAACCTTCCATTGTTGCTCAGAATCCAACTGAAAATGAGAGTCAGAAGAACGAATTTTATATTTTAAAATAATGCAAGGCAGAGCTAGAATAAGACAAAGAGAAATTTAAGGAAAGATCTATCAAAGATTAGTGATCACTTTGACCTGAGGGTAATTTCCTGAAGGTTATGGCATTTAAATTGGCTTATAAAACAGGACAAGGTTTTATACTAAAACAAGGGAAGCAGAAAAGGTTTTCTACATAAGTTAGAGTAATAACAATACTCACTGAACATTTTCTGAGTGCTTACTGTACATCAGTCACTAGTCTAAATACTTTGCATTTGATTAATTAGTTTAATAACTACTCAGTTTTACATAGAAACAATTGATTCTTCATAATATTATGTGAATATTATTGTTTCAACTGCCTAGGTTACCTGCCATTCTTAAATTATAAAGAAAATTTTTGAAATTTTTTTCAATAACCAAAGTGCCTAAGAAAGAACTATTTCATAATTTTCTCTGTATAGTTTTATGACAGCAGTATTTATGAAGCATAGAGAAAAATGTTCACAGTGTTTTCATAGCAGATGGGGTCATGCTTTTTAAAACCAGGTTAGAAACAATCTTAATAGATAGAAATGCTTGGCTTCAACTTATAATTGACTAAATGGCTTATGAATACATTTGAATTATCTTTAAGTATGAAGATTAAGTAAAAGTGTGAATCCAAAATAGCGTGTCATGGAATCCTTGATAGTCTGCCAGAAAGGGTAGTTTTTACAAACAAAACGAAACAAAACAAACCTGACTTTTCATAATTTGATGCATCTTTTAAAAAAACAAAGGCTCTTGAGTGGGGGCATGGCTCTGGTGTTAGAGTGCCTATCTAGCAAACAAGTGTAAGATCCTAAATTCAAACCCCACTACTGCCAAAAAAAAAAAGCCCACAGTTTCTGTGTTCACATTTTGGAAAGTACATGCAAGTAAGCTTAACAAAAGTACAAGCTGTGCCCTTCATGTGCTGGCACATGCCTATCTAGCACTAGGGAGGTGGAGGCAGGAGGAATTCAGAGTTGGAGATCATCTGAGCTGCTTAGTAGGACCCTGTCTAACAAAACAAAAAGCAAACAAAAAGTGCATTTCATCCACATAAAAGTATACTGTTTAAAAGGAAATGAGGGGCAAACTTTATCATCATGCTTTATTTATTTTTACCTTTAGAAATGTAGCTCTCTTGATGCAAACTTAACTCTGAAGTTAAGTTTACATAACAAGCGTGTAAATATTTCCTGAGAGACATCAAGAAAATGATTCCCAAGAGTACAGTTAACAGAGGAAGATGGGCTAGGAAGCAGGGGTGGACAAGAGAAATAGGCTTTTATTCAACAAAAGACCTCACAGATGTTTTCTGTCCCATTGATTTACCAAAGATAATCTACAAATTTTTCATTAAGACAATTGTACTTGATGGAGTTTTTGGTTAGGAATTATGGTGCATTTTGACTAACACTTGTGTCATCCTCAGTGTGGGTTTACATATTTCATCTGAATTAAGCCAAGAAAAATCCATGTAAATGTTTTCTAACAGGGAAGATTTCTGACCTAGAGATCGCATAGATACATCATAAATTGCTAAATTCTGTGTTTTCAATATGCTTACATATACAGAAAGAGAATTTCAAAAGTATATTATCTGATAACATAACTTCTGCAATAATTTTTGAACAATTAACCCTTACTGAAGAGCAAATGTATGCGATGATTTACTTATTGTTTTAACCCACAGGCTCTGATCCATGTCAGAAGTGGGCCCTTTTTTCTTGCCTCATAGAATTCTCTGTTTTTTTCAGATGTAAATTAATCCAGGTGTTGGATGGTTTGGGTGTGTATATGGGAGGCTGTTCTTTTTGTTGTAGGAAACAAAATATATTCTTGCTTAACTCTGACAGCATCTCCAATGCCAGTGGCAGGGGTAATTGTCTGACCCAAGGAACAGCTTCCTTAATTGTCCACTCAGTTGGTACTTTTAGACTTCTCCCAGATTTTGTGTTCTCAATTCTATAAACAATGAAAAATGAAAATACCATGAGAGCTGAATTACACAACTGATCCCACAGTTTCAATATGCACACACACACACACACACACACATTCTGATATATATAGATAGATGGATAGATAGATGGACAGATATAGATATGGATGCAGATAGATATAGATATAGACTTAGAAGAATAGAGTACCTAAGAAATTTCCTGTGAGGTAATGAAAATAACAAACTGGAACAAAAGATAAGGAGCTGACTGGGTAGTAGTACTCTAGTGACAAAAGCACCTCAATCAAAGCTAGAAGAAGAGAATGAACATGAGATACACTCCTTAAACCACTTTTTCTTTTTTTTTGTTTTTGTTTTTTTAGTACTTATGTTTGAACCCAGGGTGGTAGGCAGGCACTCTACCACTTGAGTCATGCCTCCCTCCAGCCCCAAATATCTTTCTGTATATCAACACTAAAGTTGGTGTTCTTGGTGAAAATGCATAGATTATAAATATCAAAATATTTATATATATTTTTATAAATAAAAAAATATTTATTTTGATATCATTTGAGGGCGTTTTTTGTATTGGAAGATTTTTACTTACTATCTGCTGTTTATGTGTTTGTAATGGGATAGTACTTACATTCTACATGGAAAACAAATCAGGTGCTCATATTGTTTTGTCTTAGGCTTTTTTACTTTATTCACAGCAACATGGCTATACCATCAATTTTATGAGATGCACATGCAAAGATAAATATATTCATTATGTGGTCTGCAGATGGGAAGTAGAATAATACATTTCATTTTTAACACCATCGAGTAAAAGAAAACTCAGTTGTGATTCCAAGGAGAATTGAACTCAGTTGGTAAGGAAGTATTGGTTTTATAATTTTCAGAATCAATTATAAATACCATATTGTAAAATGTGAACTATCAAAGCATATTCTTCTTTTTTTAAAACAAAACATGACTGGCACATGAAGGCGTGCATTCAGATTTGAGAATGATGCAACCACATGAATACTTAAATTACCTTCTATGGACATAAAAAGTAAAGTTTAGGTTTCATTGAAAAAAACATTTCTGATATTTTGAGCTCTGCATTAGGAAGCTGTCAAATTCTTGAAGACTAAAAATTGTAATTTGGCTTATATTTTAATCTGCTTTTTTGAATGTTTCTCATCACATTGTTCTTATTTTTCAATATTAGTACAGCCTTGATTTATTCTGTTTATTTTAATTTCTAAGCTCAAATTCTGTAATCAAAAAGTATATGCCAACTTGTCAAGTTTTTTTCCTACTTTCTTTTTCTTTTATAAAGTAGATGTTAGAAGGAAGTTAAAGAGGTGAACATGGTTGATGTACTTTCTATACAAGAATGAATATAGAATTTTTAAACCTGTTGAAATCACTATAAGAAGGGGAATAAGGTAGAAAGTAGAAAAATAGAGGGAATGAGCCAATTTGGGATATAATATATATATACATGGAAATGTATAATGAAACTCCCTGTATAGCTATCTTAAATAAACAACAATTCTTTTTTTTCAAAATCAGAGGACAGAAAGGTCTCTGTCTGGGGGTTGGTACCCATGAGAGGGAGGAGGATATAAAGAAAAGATATAGGAGGGTGAATGTGGAAATATTATGGACTCATGTATAAAAATGGAAAAATGAGACGTGTTGAAACTATTCCAGGAATGGGGGTTGGGGGAATAAAGGAGAATGATGGAGGGGTGAATTCAACTATGATGCATTATTAGAACTTTTGTAAATGTTGCAGTGTACCCCAGTATAACAACAATATGATAATAAAAATAAAAAATAATAAAAAAATTTTAAAAGATTTTATTGTTTAGAGCCGTTTTGGTTCATAGCAAAATTGAGCAGAAGGTACAATGTTTCTCATGTGCCCTCTGCCCCCACGAATGCATGTCCTTTCCCCATAATCATCCTCCTCCAGCAAAGTAGCACATTTGTTACAGTTAATGAACCTGCAGTGACATATTGTTATCACCCAATCCATACTTCACATTAGGGTCACTCTTGGTGTATATTTTCAATAGGTTTGAACAAATTCATAAAGTCGTAATGACTTATACTCACCATTAGAGTATCATACAGAGTAGTTTCACTGCCCTAAAAATCTTCTGCTTATTGCTGAATAGTATGGTAAAACTACATTTAGTTTTACAAGAAACCTCTAAACTATGTTTTTGCTGTTGTTTTATTTTGTGGTACTGGGTGTTGAACTCAGGATCTCACTCTTGTGAGGTAGACACTTTACCACTTGAGCCACTCTGCCAATCCTTTTTGCATTGGTTATTTTTGAGATAGGGTCTTGCTTTATGTGTAAGCTGGCCTGGACCTTGTTCCCTCTTTTTGTGCTCCCCATGTAGCTGGATGATAGGTGTGCATCACTGTGCTCAGCCATTGGTTGAGATGGGGGTCTCAGGAACTTTTTGCAGGAGCTGTCCTTGACCAGCTATCCTAACAATATATGCGTCCCTAGTAACTAGAATTACAAGCTTGAGTTACCAGGCACTGTTCTCCCCTTTCAAAGGGTAACTTTTGCATTTCTATCAACAATATTACTCCACGCCCACACCAGCATTTAGAGTTGGTATTTTTTGTTTTGAAATAGTGGAGCAGTATTTCATTCTTAATTTAATTTGCAATTTTGTAATGGCAAATGATGTTGACCTTCCTTTCATGTGTTTATTTGCCATGTGTGTATTTTCTTTGGAGTGGTGTCCATTCAGATCTTAGGACCATTTTTAAATTGGGTTGTCTGTTTACTTATTGTTGAGGGCTTTTGTTTGTTGGTTTGTTTTTGGTTTTTTCTGTTGGTTTGTTTTGGTGATGGTACTGGCTTTGAACTCCGGGCTTTGAGCTTGTCAGAACCACACCTTCAACTCTTTTTGTTATGGTTATTTTAGAGGGATGGTCTTGCTTTTTGCTCAGGTTGGCTTAGGCCAAGATCCTGCTGTCAGTGGGATGGCAGGCACATGCCATCCCAGCATTTTTCCATTGAGATGGGGTCTTGCAAAGTTTTTTGCCTGGTCTGTCCTGGAGCTGTGAGCCTCACAATTTCAGCCTCCCCTGTAGCACAGTGGGGAATGCCACTGTCAGAAGGTATTGGTTGAGATGCCATTGCTAACTTTTTTGCCTGGGCTGTCCTTGAACTGCAGTCATCCCAATCTCAGTTTCCCAAGTAGCTAAGATTAAAGGTGTGAGCCAGCAGTGCCCAACTTATTGTTGTGATTTAAGAGCTGAGTTTTCTTTTGGATAACAGTGCTTTATCAGATATGTGCTTTCAAGTGTTCTCTTCCATTCTTTAGGTTGTCCTCTCATTCTCTGACTGTCTTTCATGGAGCAGAAATTTTTAATTTTAATAGTCCAGTTTATCAATTGTTTCTTTCATGGGCCATGCCTTTGGTATTGTATCTACAAAGCCATTACCAAATCAAAGGTCATTTTTATATTTAGATCTATTAAGATCTATTAAGTCCATTTTGACTTAATTTTTTTGAAAGATGTAAGGTCTGTGTCTGAATTAACTTTTTTTTTTTTGCAAGTGTACATCCAGTTATTACAGAACCTCTTGTAGAAAAGACAATATTGGTCTATTATATTATGCTTGCTCTTTTGACAAAACTTGATTGAATATATTTATGCAGTTCTATTTCTGGGCTCTTTATTCTGTTTCATAGATTGATTTGCCCATTCTTTTGCCAACGCCGACTGACTTGATAACTGTAGCTTTATGATAAGCCTTATTAAAGTCAGTTATTGTCAATCCTCTGCCTTCATTCGTCTTCAGTATTGTGTTGGCTCTTCAGGGTCTTTGCCTCTCCATATAAACTTTAAAACCAGTTTGTTAATAATTTACTGGGATTTTACTTGGGATTGCATTGAATTTATAGATCAAGATGGGAAAAGTGGGCATCTTGACAGTGTGCATATTTCTATTCAGGAGCACAGAATATCTCTCTATTTATTTTGTTCCTTTTTGACTTCTTCCATCAGAGTTTTGCAGTTTTCCACATAGAGATCTTTGTTAAATTAATGCCTGAATGTTTTCTTCTTTGAGGGGTGCTAATATAAATGATGCTTTGTTTTTATTTTGAAATTCCACTGGCCCTTTGTGGTATATAAGAAAACACTTTGTATATTTCTATTGAACCATGAAATTTTGCTAAAAGTACTTATTAGTTCCAGGAGGGTTTTCTTATATGTTTGTTTTTATCAGTTCTCCTGAATTTTTTACAAAGGTGGCCATGTCATCTATAAATTCAGTCTTTTTGAAAAAATTTTTTCTTATTTCATTAACTTGGTTTTCCATTATGGAAAGTCATGATAAGAGACTTCTTTTTCATTTTCGGTGGTGAATATTGAAGCTACCATTAAGTATGAAGCTAAGTGTAGGTTTTTTTTTTTCTTTGTAGATATTCTTTATCAAGTACAGAAAGTTCTGGTCTACTTCTACTTTATTTTTTAAAAAAGTCATGAACAGGTATAGGACTTTGTTAGATGTTTTTTCTCAACTATTGATATGGTCATGTGATTTTTCTTTAGCCTGTTAATATGATAGATCACTTTAATTGGTTTGTGAAGGTTTAAATAGTGTTGAATACCTAGGATAAATCACACTTGGTCATGGTGTATAATTCTTTTTCTATATTGTTAATTCAATTTGCCAATATTTTGTGAAGAATTTATTTTGTATTATGTCCATGAGATATATGGATCTGCAGTTTCGTATAGTTGTTTGCATTTGGTATTAGGTTAATGCTAGTCTCCTAGCATTATTTATTCCTAGAAGGAATAAAATTCCTTCTGTCTTAGTCTTTTTGAACATGATTGTAGGGATTTGGTTTAATTTCTAACTTAAATGCTTAGTAGAATTCACCAGTGCAACCGTCTGGGCCTGGGGCTTACTGTTTTGGAAAATTATTAATTATTAATTAGAGTTCTCTAGTAGTTAAAGGTCTTTTAGGTCCATTTCTTCTTTTGTGAGTTTTGGCAGTCTTTGTTATTCAAAGAATTAGTCCATTTTATTGTAATTGTCAAGGCAGGCATATAGCAGTTCACAGTATTCCTTGATTATCCTTTCAATGTCCATAAGCATTGTAGTGATGTGCCGCTTTCATTTATGACACTTAGAAATTATGTCTTCTCTCTTTTTCCTTTTTGTCCTTGCTAGAAGCTTATCAATTTTACTGACCTTTTCAAAGAAGCAACTTTTAATTTTTCTGATTCTCTGTACTGATTTCCTATTTTCAATTTCATTGACTTCTGCATTATTTTTAATTGTTTCTTCTGCTTATTTTGCATTATATTTGTGCTTCTTTTACTAGTTTACTATGATTTCTGATCTTCCTTCTTTCAGAATATATACATTCAATACTACAAATTTTCCTCAAAGCACTACTTTCATTGTAACTCACAAAGTTTAATAAGTTGTGTTTTCATTTTCATTTATTTCATAATATTTTTAACAATTTCACTTGCGATTACTTCTTTGATCACTGTGTTATTTAGAAGTGTATTGTTTAATCACCAAATATTTTAGTATTTTACAGCTATCTTTTTCCTGTTGATTTTTTTGCTTAATTCCATTGTGGTCAGAGTACAGACATTCTGTAATTTCTATTCTCTAAATGTGTAAAAGTGTGTTTTATGGGCAAGTACATTGTATTTTGGTGAATGTTCCACATGTGAGTTTGAGATGAATTGTATTTTGCTATTGTTTTATGAAGTAGTCTTTACATGTTCATCATGCCCAGTTGATGAATGATGTTGTCGAATTCAGTTGTCTCCTCACTAATTCTCTGACTGCTCAACCTGTGTATTTCTAATGAAGGGTGTTGAAATCTTCAGCCATAAAAACTGGTTCATTTATTTCTTCTTGCAAATCTATCCACTTTTGACTCATGTTGATTCTCCATTGTTTTGTGCATACAAAGTAAAAATTTTTGTGTCTTTGTGGAAAACTAATCCTTTTATCATTAGGCAATGTCCCTCCTGTCCTGGTGACTTTTCTTGCTCTGAAGTCTAATGTAACAGAAGTGAATATAGTTATACCAGCTTACTTTTGGTTAATGTTGCCATGGTATGTTTTTCCCCTATTCATTTACTTTTAATATGTACGTTTTTACATTTAAAGTAGATTTCTAGAGAGCAGCATGTACGCATATAGTTGGGTCTGTTTTTATTTTTATATATTTTTGACAGTACTGGGGTTTGAACTCCGGGTTTCACACTTAGTAAGCAGGTGCTCAGGCACTCAATCTGTATCTCTAAACCTTGGGTCTGTTTTTTTTTTTTTCTTTTTTTTTTTGATTTGCGTTGACAATCCAGGTCTTTTAATTTGTTCATTTACCTTACAGTTGTTCAAAGTGATTATTGATACTTGGTTTAGTATTGGTCATGTTTCTCATCTTTTAAAAGTTTTTTTCACCTGCTCTATTTTCCTATTTTTGTCTTCCACTCTTTTTCTGCTTTTTATGGCTTTAATTAAGCCTTTAATATAATTTTATCTTAACTCAGTATTACTTTTTTTTCAAAACTATTTTAGCTGGATGTCTTAGTTCAAATACATATTTAGAATCAATAAAAATCCACTTTCAAATAACATTACCTTGCTTCATGGGTAGTGCAAGTACCTCACAATGACAAATTTTCCTGACTCCTTCCTCTTCTTTGTATCATTTCTCTCAATCATTTTTCTTTATGTAAGCATATGTGTACACATATACATACATAATTAAGCACATTTTTGACAATATTATTTTGAACAAAATGTTATCCCATACATCAATTAAGTACAAAGGAGAAAAAAATTTATTTTGCACTCACTTGTTCTTTCTCCCCTTGTGCTCCTTTATGTAGATTATAGATCTGCTCAACCTCTTCTCTGTCTTTCTAAAGAATGTTAATTTTTTTCAAGACAGGTATACTGGCAAAAATTTAATGTTTATTTTTCTGAGAAAGCCTTTATCCCTTCACTCTTGAAGGATAATTTTGATCAGAACAGAATTCTAGTTTGGTTTTTCTTTTCCTCTTAGTATTCTGCATATTCATTTTACTCTCTTGTTTCTTCTATGGTGTCTGAGAAGTAGATGTAATTCTTCATGTTTTCTCCTCTAGTGGTAAGATTTTTTTCATTTGTTTTTTGACCTCTGCCTTATTTCTCAATTTTTAAACTTATCTGTTATTTTCTGTAGTTTAAAGTGTTACACCAAGGTGTCATGTTGCTTTATTTTCTATTTGTCCTGTTTGGTGTTCTGTGACTTTCCTGGCTTTGCGGCTTGGTGTTTGACATTAATTTGGGAGAAATTCTCACATTGTTTCAAGTATTTCTTCTGTCCCTTTCTACTTAATTTCTATAATATACAAATTGCAGCATTTTTAGTTATTCCACAATTCTTGAATATTTTGTTCTATCTTCTTTTTGGAATTTTTTTTTACTTATTTTTTAGTTGTAGAGGTTTCTCTATATTCAAACCCAGAGATTATTTCCTCAGCCTCGTCCTATCTACTAATAAACCCACCAGTGGCATTTTTGTTAGTGTTTTTGGGTATCTAGCATTTCATTTCAGTTCTTTCTTAGAATTGCCATCTCTGCTTATACTGACTGATTGCTTCTGTATTTTATCTACTTTATCCATTTAAGTATTTCACATATTAACCATTGTTTAAAATTCCTAGTCTGGGGCTGGTGAAGTGGCTCAAGTGATAAGAGCACATGCCTAGCAAGTGTGAGACCCTGAGTTCAAACCCCAATGGACCAGTAAAATAAATAAATAAATAAATAAATAAATAAAATTCCTGGCCTTACAGTGACAAGCAGTCCTGCCCTGCATAAGTCTGGTTATGGTTTTTATGCTGTCCCTTGAAGCTATCAAGTCTTTTTTTCTTTTAGTGTGCCTTATGTTTTTATCTTGATAGCCAAATACATGAATCTGATGTAAGTAGGTCTTTGAGACCAAAAATCGTATGTTCTCCCTCATATGCGGACATTAGATCAAGGGCAAACACAACAAGGGGATTGGACTTTGAGCACATGATAAAAGCGAGAGCACACAAGGGAGGGGTGAGGATAGGTAAGACACCTAAAAAATTAGCTAGTATTTGTTGCCCTTAATGCAGAGAAACTAAAGCAAATACCTTAAAGCAATTGAGGACAATAGGAAAAGGGGAACAGGTACTAGAGAAAAGGTTAGATCAAAAAGAATTAACCTAGAAGGTAACACACATGCACAGGAAATCAATGTGAGTCAATGCCTTGTATAGCTATCCTTATCTCAACCAGCAAAAACCCTTGTTCCTTCCTATTATTGCTTATACTCTCTCTACAACAAAATTAGAGATAAGGGCAAAATAGTTTCCGCTGGGTATTGTGGTGGGGGGAGAGGGAGGGGGCGGAGTGGGTGGTAAGGGAGGGGGTCAGGGCAGGGGGGAGAAATGACCCAAGCCTTGTCTCCACATATGAATAATAAAAGAAAAAGGTCTTTGATAATATGTTACAAAGGTGTAGGGGAAGCATTCTGCTGGTATATGAGCAGCTCTCAGTCTTTTAGTGAGACTATGACTCTGGACTGTGTGTCCCCTCTACTCCCTTCAGGTGGGACAGGGTGACTAGGATGGACTAGAGGTGAGTATTGCGCTTCTGCCATGTTGAAGGCTAGAGCGAGCTGGGGTTGGGTATTTCCCTTCCACAGAGTCTTTGGACTCTCATAAAATCCTAGTAGGTGACGACAGGCTTTGTTAGGGAAGAAAGAATGTTCTGGTATATGTAAAAATACTTTCTTTCCCCTCCTGTTGCTAGAATCACAAGGAGATTCTTCCTTCCTTCCTTCCTTCCTTTCTTTCTTATCTTTTCTCTCTCTCTCTCTCTCTTTCTTTCTTTCTTCTTCAGATTTTTACCTGTTGTTAGGACATAGTGGTGACTATCAATCTATTTTACATGCCAGACCAAAACTTTAAAAACCATCTATTGGTTTTGTTGTTGTTGTTGTTGTTAGATTTATTTTCTTGGGACATGGATAGTTTGTGACAAGATGTCATTGAATCTGCGTAAGTTTAATTCACACTGTGGTTTAATCAAATACTTGATTTGGGAATTAGAGAATGGAATGAGAAGTCAACCACAAGAGTTTTAGATTAAATCTAGTTTTGGAGAAAAAGGTTGTTTTCTGTTCCTTTGCCCATCAATGATGGATGAGAGCTAAAGTCTTTAAAATATTACGATGCAAAATCAAAACATCATTCCATATTGAGATGTTTTTAAATGACTGTATGTTAATTGCCATAGGCGAAACCTATATATATGATCTTACAGATAGATTTAGATTGGATGGCATGTGTAGAAACTTAGAGATGCTGAGTATAAGTACAAAGGTGCATATGTACAGTGTTATTTAGAATTTTCTTCATTTAGTATTTTTAGACATGAATTGAATCAACGTAGAAATTCTTTACATGTACCTTGGGCACAGTGATTTTTGCAAACTGGTTTTCACAAAAGGAGGACTTTAAAAGGGAGCAATAAAATATATTATTTAGTGCAAGTTTGGTACTGAGGTTTATTGATATGTTCTGCCTTTTATAAGATGAATACTATGACAAATGACAGAAAAAAGACTGTGCATCACTATCTTTGTTTTATCCATGTACTGCCAGTGGGCAAAGATTTCTCATTTCATACATCATTTACAACTTCCTACAGTAATTTACACAGTTCATATCCTCAGTACAAGGCATAGCAATTATCTGTACACATGTATGCATGCAGGCAAACTGAATATGAAAACCATGCAGTTCTATAGAGCTCCAGCATTCACATGCTGCAAATAATGGATGTTTGTAAAAGCCAGAAAAGTTTTCCAATTAAAAACTCTCCTATTTCAACTTCTGCCCCCCATTATGTACCTTTAAAGCAAGTTATTTCATGAGGTCTTCTTTTAGAGTTCTGTTTGCAACAGTACATGTGATTTTCAGTTTTTCCAACTGCTTTTATATTCCAGAAGTTACATTAAGAAAAAAAAGAGAATCTTATCAAATTTTCTATCTACTTTTTATTCATTTGCTTTCAAGTACATAAAAATGAAATATTGCATTCTGGAATGTATAAAATAAATTTATAGACAATATTAAGTGTGAATAAACATTAAAGTTTGACAACATTTGTCTGAATTATCTGAAATTAATTAAAGTTACTATGATGTTTCTACTATTTCATCTAATATAGTATGCAGAACCACTAGAGAGATTTCAGATTGATACAAAATTCATAATATCAAGAAATCAATTGTGAACTTTCATCAGTTATCAATGATACAGAACTCATTTTTAATTTTTACATTTTAAATGTTTTCAGTATTTATTATATCTTGGTTGTTACTATATGTGGCCAGACGAATGAATGGTAACTAATTCTTTTCAAAAGCATAGAAATTGATGCTTCAAATTCTGTAAACATTTTCATAACACTAGTTATTTATTACTGAATTATTACCCTATCTCTTTTCAAAAACTGATGTGTGGGTGTGGTGTACTCCTAGTTCTCCACAGTCATTTTATATATATATATATATATATATATATATATATATATATATATATATATATATATATGTATATATACACATATATATACCATGGGTCTCAATTTGTAGTCAGACTGGCTTGGGACTCATGATCCACCTGCCTCTTCCGAGAGCTGGGATTATAGGCATATACCACCACTATACCCAGCTCACAATCATGATTGTGATTTCTTGAGACCTTTCTTTTGTTTTGGAAAATTATTGTTATCCTTGGTATATCAGAAAACATAAAAGATTATTTATAAGCTAAGGTTTTTCATGGCCTACATCCTGATAGTTTAGATAAGGTAGGAAAAGATAACTGGTATGCCCTACTTTGTGATTCTCTCAGTTACTAAGTTTGGATAAATGCACAAGAAATGTGTGAGCTATGTTCAGTAGTTTAAATGCAAGAGAAGAGATTTCTGGTTCTTTCTGTCACTGTCTACTTTCTTGTCCTTGTGTTGGCCTCTTCTGTACTTCAGTATCTTTATAAGATGAAGTAAATAGGTTGTTCTCATATATCATTAATATGTATAAAATCTGTTTTATTAGTGATGACCCCAAAATCTTGCATGTCTAGAAACCTTTCAATTTGATAATTTTTTTGGTTACACAAACGAAGACACTCTTTTTAAAACTTAAAATGAATGGCTATTTTATTGCTAGTGTTATAGTCAATAAAGAGTAAAGACTGTAGAAATAATTCCATTTACCTCAATTTTATATATAATCATGTTTAAAAAATATGTAGCATTTTAATTGAATCCTCAAATTCTCATATCTATTTTTTATAATTAGTTGGCTTTTGAATACCTTTTACTAGATCCTTGGAATGGCTGTGTAATAGAGAAATAAAGTAAATGTCTACTCAAGTGTGATTTAGAGTTCTTCAAATGCAGAATGTGGTCTACAGCAGTTCTTTTCATTAGATTAGACATGAAAATGATGCTAAAAAGCTCACATTGATAAATTCTTTATAACATTGACTTTAGAAGAAAGTGTATTAGTAGCGTAACACATATCATGTATGTAGAAAACTCACTTTGTAGATTTCTAGAGCCTGTCATTTCTTATTCCTTTCTATTGTACAAATTCCAACCAAAGCCATTTTTGCTGATAACCCTTGCTCGTTCTGTATGTACAAATAAAAGAATGAAAATTTAAAAAATTATAATCCTATCAACAATACAATGAGGTTTTATTTCTTCCTCACTAATGTTTCACTAAAGATAGATTGTCATTTCTGCATTCATAAGATATTCATTGAGGTCTTCCTACTGCATAAAAAGTAATCTTAACTAGCTAAACATACTTACTTTGACAATGAATTATATTCAATGTTAGGTCCTTGGCATAACAGGGCTAGTCTATGTATTTGCTTCCTATTGTGTAAGAAATTCTTCAAGCACTGACTTACAACAACAGATGCTTACTGATCTAACAATTCTGTGGCTTAAGAGTCTGAACAAAAATGAGTTGGGGCCTTTGAGAAGCTGCAGTTGAGGCACTGTTTAGGGTTGAGTTTTGGCTGCATGCCTAACTTGGGGAGGACCCACTTCCAAATTCACATGGGTTACTTCTGTAGCTCATTGCCTTGTTTGTTGGATGGAGGGCCTCATTTTCTTGCTGGCTATGAGTAGGAGATCCTCACAGGCCGTGGTGGGAAATTTTCCCCCAATTTCTAGAAGCTGCCCTTGGTTTCTGGCTACACAGGCATTCAAATATTGCTATCTGGTTCTCAAAAGCCAGCAAGCATGAGGGAGAATCCAGCTAATAGTAGCTATGATCTAATATAACATAATCATATAATAATATACATGTAATCATGTACATCCCATCTGCCTTGTCATATTGTATTGAATAAAAGCAAGCCATAAGTCCCAGTTACATTCAAGGGAAGATCACAGATGGACATGGGTATCAGTTCTCTTCTGTTTTCTCTCAGGTTTGTAATTCTTTTTTTTTTTTTTTTTTGGTGATGCTGGAGGTTTCAACTCAGGACCTCATGCATGCTAGGCAGGCACACTACCCCTTGTGCCACTCCACCAGCCCTTCAGGTTTATAATTCAATTATAAAATTTTAAACATGTTATTACTATATATTAATTGCACAAATACTGTTTTTCCTTAAGATATTTCCGTACATGTATATAATTTACTTTGATCATATTTAATTCCCTGTTATCCTTGCTAGTCTTCCCTTCTCCATCTCATTATTCTTCTTCCTAAATAGTCTTCCTTCTACTTCATATGATTTTTAAATCTAGACTCCATCAGTTAGTAATTGTGAATAGTGCATGAGTCCTCAATTATCTCTACTGTATGCTGACTTTGATTATTTCAGGTATAAGTCCAGGATTGGTATAACAGGATCATATGGTAGTTCTAGTTTTAGTTTTTTGAGGAACTTCCATACTGATTTTTATGCAAGCTGGCCTAATTTACATTCTAACAGCAATGTTACTTAGCTGTACTCTTAAGGGATACCTGAGCATCTGTCCATCATACAACGTAAAAATAACAATCCAGGTAGAAGCAATTTATTTATTTATTTATTTTATTATTGTGCTGGGTGTGGGTACATTGTAGCATTTACAAAGGTTCTTACAAAAATGGATCAAATACATCATACTTGAACTCCACCCTCCACTAATCTCCCCAATTACCCATTCTCTGATTCCTGGAACAGTTTCAACAGGTATCATTTTTGCAATTACATAGATGTATATACATTGTTTGCACCAAATTCATCCTTCTACCCCTTCCCTGCCACCTCCCCGCTACCATTGGTGCTAGCCACCCTCCACCCCCAGGCAGAATCTGTCCTGCCCTCCTGTTCTGCGATTTTGTAGAAGAGAAAACATAATGTTCCCATGCATATGTGTACTACAGCTCCAGTTGATTCACTTCTTCCAGTCCTCCTCACTCCTCCCTAGGCCATTTCCCATGGTGGCCCTGGCCAGTTTAAAATTTCTATATTCATTCCTGTACATAAGAACATCAATCTCATCCTAGTGTTTGGTTTCCTTCCCTTGCCCTATCCCTCCCTTGCTCAGCCTTCCCTTAGTGTGACCCCTGTCCCATAATATTGCTGCATTTGTTTTAGGTCTATAATCCTCATATGAGGGAGAACATGCAGTTTTTGGCCTTCTGAGCCTGGTTAACTTCACTTAAGATGATATTCTCCAGTTCCATCCATTTACCCGAGAATGACAAAATTACATTTTTTGTGTCTGAGTAAAATTCCATTGTGAAAATACCTCATTTTCTTAATCCATTCATCAGTAGTAGGGCATCTTGGCTGTTTCCATAGTTAGCTACTGGGAACAGTGTTGCAATAAACATGGGTGTGCAGGTGCCTTTGTTATAAGCTGACTTATATTCCTTCGGGTATATTCCTGGGAGTGGTATTGCTGGATTGAATGGCAGATTTATTTCTAGTTTTTTAAGGAGCCTCCATACTGTTTTCCATAGTGGTTGTACTAGCTTACATTCCTACCAGCTGTGTAGGAGAGTCCATTTTCCCCTGCATCCTCGCCAACATTTGTTGTTGGTGGTGTTCTTGATGATAGCTATTCTAACAGTAGTGAGATGGAATCTTAGTGTGGTTTTTATTTGGATTTCCTTTATGGCCAAGGATGGGAACCATTTTTATTCATGTGTTTTTTAGCCATTTGAATTTCTTCCTTTGAATAAGTTCTATTTGTTTTAGTTGCCCATTTCTGTATTGGGTCATTAATTTTGAGGGAGTTTAGTTTTTTGAACTCCCTATGTATTCTGATTATGAGTCCCTTGTCTGAAGTATAGTTAGCAAAGATTTTCTCCCATTCTGTGGGTAGCCTCTTAAATTTAGAGACCATTTATTTTGTTGTGCAGAAGCTTTTTAATTTCATGTAGTTTCATTTGTCAATCTTTTCTCTTGGTTGCAGAGCTACTTGTATTCTACTGAGGAAGTCTTTGCCCATGCCTTTTGTTTCCAGTGTATTCCCTGCTTTTTCCTACATTAGCTTCAAGGTTTCAGGTCTCATACTAAGGTCCTTAATCCACTTTGAGTTGATGCTAGTACAGGGTAGCAAACAATAGATCTAGTTTCAGTTTTCTGTAGGCAGTGAATCCAGTTTTCCCAGCAACATTTGTGGAAGAGACTGTCTTTTCTCCATCTTATGTTTTAGGCAGCTTTGACAAAAACTAGGTGAGTATAGTTGCTGGATTCATACCCGGGACCTCTATTCTGTTCCACTGATATCCGATTTTGTGCTAGTACTATGCTGTTTTTATTGCTATAGCTCTGTAGTATAGTTTGACATCAGGTATTGTGATACCTCCAGTGTTGCTCTTTGTGCTCAGTATTGCCTTAGCTAATCACAGCCTTTGTTCCAATGAACTTTAAGGTTGATTTTTCAGTCTCTGTGATGAATGTCATTGGGATTTTGATAGAAATTGCATTGAACATGTAGATTGCTTTTGGTAGTATTGCCATTTTTCCTGTGTTGATTCTGCCATTCCATAAGCATGGGAGTCTTTCCATAATCTGTAATCTCCTCTGATTTCTTTCTTCAGTGGTTTGTAGTTCTCCTTGTAGAGGTCATTTGCATCTTTTTTAAAGGTTATTCCTATGTGTTTGATTTTTTTGAGGCTATTATAAATGGAATTGTTTTCCTATATTCTTTCTCAATCTATTCATTGTTGGTATTTAGAAAGGCTATTGATGTTTTATAAGTTACTCAGTTACTTTGCTAAGGCTGTTTCTAGTGTCTAGGAGTTTTTTTTTTTTTTGATCTTTTAGATATAAGATTTTATCTTATGAGAATAGGGATAGATTGACTTTTTCTTTATCTATTTGTATTCCTTTTATTTCTTCTTCCTGCCTTAATGCTCTGGCTAGGAATTCCAAGACTATGTTGAATAGGAGTGGAGAGAGTAGGAACCCTTGTCTTGTTCCTGACTTCAGGGGAAATATTTCAGTTTTTCCACATTAAGTATGATGTTGGCTGTAGGTTTGTCATATATAGCCTTTATCATGTTGAGGTACATTCTTTCTATTCCTAGATTCATCAGAGATTTTATCATGCAGTGATGTTGAATTTTATCAAAGGTTTTTTTCTGCATCTATTGAGATGATCAGGTGGATTTTGTCTTTGATTCTATTATTTTGCTGTATTATATTTAATGATTTGCATGTGTTGAACCATTCCTGCATTCCTGGGATGAAGCTGACTTTGTCATGGTGAATGATATGTTGTTAGATTTGGTTTGCCTTTATTTTATGAAGGATAAATGCATCAATACTTATTAAGGAGATTGGCCTATAGTTCTCCTTTTTGGATGTGTCCTTGTCTGATTTTGGAATGAGTGTAATACTGGCTTCATAGAATATGTTAAGCAGAATTCCATCCCTTTCTATTTCATGAAAAAGTTTAAGGAGTGTTGGTATTAGTTCTTCTTTAAAGTCTGGTAGAATTCAGAGGTGAATCCACAGGTCCTGGACTTTTCTTTTTGGGGTAGACTCTTTATTGCTGCTTCAATTTCATTGTGTGTTATATATATCTGTTAAGGTGATTAATATCATTTTGGTTCAATTTTTGATGGTCATATGTATCTAGAAATTTGTCCATCTCTTCTATTTGAATATAGGTTCTCAAAGTAGTCCCTGATGATTTCTTGGATTTCATTGGTATTTTTGTTATCTCCCCTTTTTTGTTTCTAATTTTACTAATTTGGGTCTTTTCTCTTCTCATTTCAGTCAGATTTGCAGGGAGTTGTCAATCTTGTTTATTTTTTCAAAGAAGCAGCTTTCTGTTTCATCAATTCTTTGTATGTTTTTTTTTTTTGGGGGGGGGTCTCTATTTCATTGCTTTTAGCCCTTATTTTTATTATTTCTCTCCTTCTACTTGTTTTGGGTTTAGCTTGTTCTTGTTCTTCTAGACATCTCAGATGTAGCATTAGGTTGTATATTTGAGGTCTTTCTGTGTTTTTAATATATGCACTCATGGCTATAAATTTTCCTCTTAGGACTGCCTTTGCTGTATCCCATAGGTTCTAATAGGTTGTGTTTTCATTGTTATTACATTCCAGGAACTCTTTGACTACCTCAATTATTTCTTCTATGACCCACTGATTGTTAAGCAATGTGTTATTCAGTATCAAATTGTTTGATTATTTTATGCTGCTGCTTTTGTTGTTGAGTTCTAGTTTTATTGCATTGTGATCAGATAAAATGCAGGATTTTTTTTTCAATTTTCTTGTATTTGTTGAAAATTATTTTGTGTCCTAAGATATGATCTATTTTGGAGAAGGTTCCATGGGCTTCTGAGAAGAATGAATATTGTGCTGTTGCAGGATGGAATACTTTGTAGACATCTTTCAGTTCCATTAGATCTATTGTGTCATTTAGTTCTCAGATTTCTTTGTTGATTTTTTTTGGTCTGAATAACCTATCTGTTGTTGATAGAGGGTTATTAAAGTTTCCCATTACCACCATGTTTGGGTCTATATGTAGTTTAAAGTCCTTTAGTGTATGTTTAATGAAGTTAGGTGTATTGACATTGGTTGCATATAAGTAGATAATTTTTATTTCTTCTTGATATATTTCTCCTTTTCCTACTATGAAGTGATCTTCATTATCTCTTTTGACTAATTTAAGTTTGAAGTTCACTTTATTGGATAATGGTGCTGCTACTCATGCCTGCTTTCAGTAGTCCTTAGCTTGGTAAATCATCTTCTAGCCTTTTACAATAAGCCACTGTTTGTTTCTATCAATAAGGTGGGTTTCTTTTAAACAACAGAATGTTGGGTGTTCTTTTTTAATACAATTTACCAAATGGTGTTTAATCTATCTTTTGATGGAGGAGTTGAGTCCATTAACAGTCTTACTATTGAGAGGTATGTGGTGATTCCTGCCATTTAGTTGTTTTTGTTGTTTAAGGATTTGAGTGTGTGCAGCCCACTTAATACTACTCTCTGAGTGCTTGTCTATTCTTCTCATGAGGTTTAATACTTTCTATTTTTTCATGGTTATATTTGTTTTTGTCTTCTGTGTATAGGATTCCTTTCAGAATCTTTTGTAGTGGTGGATTTCTGGTCATATATTGTTTTAGTTTCTGGTTTTTGTGGAAGACTTTTATTCCTCCACCAATTTTGAATGACTGTTTTGCTGGGTAGAGTATCCTAGGACTGAAATTGCTTTCTTTCAGTGCTCAAAATATCTCACTTCATGCCCTTCTTGCTTTTAAGGTTTCATTTGTGAAGTCTGCTGTGATGGGTTTACCTTTATATGTTTTTTTTTTTTTTCTCTCTCTGATAGTCTTCAATATTTTTTCTCTGTTCTCTCTGCTAGTTGTTTTAATGATAATATGCCATGGAAAGGTTCAATTTTGGTCAAGCCTGTTTGGTGTCCTGGAGGCTTACTGTACCTGAATGGATAACTCTCAATATTTGGGAAATTTTCGGCTATTATTTTGTTGAATGTATTATGTATACTTTTGGCTTGCACCTCTTCTCCTTGTTTGATGGCCATGATTCACAGGTTTGGTATTTTAATGGAGTAGCTGAGTTCTTGCAAATTCCTTTCACAGCTTTTGAGTCTTTTGTCTAAGAGTTCTTCTGTTTTTTTCTTTAATATCTATTTTGTCTTTAAGTCCTGAGATTCTGTCTTCCACTTGTTCTAGTCTGCTGGGGTGGCCTTTCACTAAATTTTTAATTTGATTTAAGGAAATTTTATTTCCAGGGTTTCTGTTTGATTCTTTTTTCTCAGGTTTTACATATCTTTGTTAAATTTCTCTTTTATATCTTGTGTTGTCTTCTTTGTTTCATACATCTCTTTTTTTTTATAGTTTCTTTCATTTCACTTTGGAATTTGTTGAAGTCCTCTCTGAGTTCATTTAGTTGTTTCCATGTCTTCTCAAGTTTTTTTATTTGTAGTGTCTTGATATTTCTTGAGTGCACCTTGTACTTTCTGGTTAACCAAGTCTTGTAGCTTCTCCATGAATTTCTCAGTGATCTCATCCATAATTTCTTCTTTGAGAGTTTTTTATGGCATTGCTGAACTCATTGATGAACAATGAACTCATTGATGAACATATTTATCACTGTTCTGTTGGGGTCAAGAACTGGATATTCATTTTCTTCATTTCTGACTAAATCCTCTACTGAATTGCTGGTCTTTTGGGAGGGTAGGATTCCTTGGCCTCCTTCTTCTTCCCATGCTTCTATGATGTGCTGTGCTCCTATGTTGTTGAGTGGCTAATTGGGGATTTTAATCAACCATTATCTTCCTCTTGACTCAATTACTGTGCTATGACTGACTTGGTCATTATCTAAGTTAATGTGCTATTTCTGTTTGCTGACTAGGTGGTATAAATTAGCAATAACAAATTCACTGATTCAATGCTGGATCAGTTATTTACAAAATATGTATTGAGCTTCTTGGTGATATTGTTTATAAGCTGTGGAGATTGGGGGAATAATGGTTGTTTAGGTAGAGGTGGATACTTAGGTATTGAAAGAGCTGGCACTGGAGGAAGTGGGCAGGAAGTGGAGAATAGGGTGGAGGAAGAGGGGGAAGGGATGTGAGATGTGGGGCTTCTAGGGTCCTAAGACCCTAGTGTGTGTTGTGGTGTAGTTTAGTTATTTTGGAAGAGGGTATTGTTGTCAGGATTGCTGAGGGTTAGGAAAGATGGGATAATGTGTAAAGTTAGTATAATAGACTATTCAGTGGGAAGAGGTTGAGTAAGTGGGGGGAGTGGGAGGAAAAACAGAGGAAGGTGAGGAGGGGAAGGGAGAGAAGACAGAAAGAGATGAGAAACTAAAAACTGGGGTAGAGAAAGGAAAGTGGGGCAATAGAGGGCTGAGCAAATTAGTGTAAGGAGTAAATGGAGAAGGGAGTTAGGTAACAGCAAGATGGAAGAAAAAATGAAAAAAATAAAAGTTAAAGTAAAAAAATAAAAAATAATTGAAATAAAGTAAAATAAAAATTAAAATGATGTATGTATTTATACATATGTATATATACAAAATCAGTTCAATGAATGATCTGGACTCTTTCCTCTTATTTCAGTTTGAAGTGGTGATGCTTTTATTTTTTATTGGGGCTTTGGCCAAGACTGTCCCTTCTTAAGGTAGGTTTGTTGGGTTGCATGTAAATGAGTTCTGCTCTTCCCTATCATAAAGCAATATGGGGAGGGGGGGCTCAGTTCTGGGTGTTTGAACCTGGAATGGGGCCTCTGGAGCAGGCAGGTTCTCAGAAGCGGTCCCATGAGGGGTTGGTAAGTGAGCAGTCGCCAGCTCCTTCCACTCACAGGGCAAGCATGTGAGTTAAAAATGAGCTTTTCTCTTAGTGAGACTGTCAGTTTCAGCTTGCTCCCGGTTTCTCCAAGGCAATGCAGTGCCTGGCTTTCCCCACAGCAGCTGCTGAGTTGACTCACCCTTACATGGGTTTTTCTCAGCCCTGTGTTCTGCACCTCTGTGTATTTGGCCACCAATTTTGTCCAAAGGGAGTGCAATTAACTCCCCAGCTGTGCTAGAATATGTGGATCCCTCCCAAACAGTATGTTGTACTCACTTGGTGGATTAGCAGATTTGCTGGATTGAAAATGGATCAACTACATGGCAGCACAGGCAGATGCAGACAGAGATTTTGTGTCCACTTCTGTTTGTCAGTCTTGGTCTTCTCAGATTATTGCAGCAGCTCTCCTTCTGTGGTAGTCTGCATTGCATTTTTGTTGACAAGGTTGCAGACACACTAAGGCAGAGAGAGAGATTTGTGCCTATGGGTGGCAGTCAGAGGTTCTGTGACTACATGTATTATGGGGGGTCCATTACTCCCAGATGCTTGCAGGTTTCTGCCGATTTCTGCATTGTGTTTTAGCTTTATAGACCCAGGTGGGAGAGAGAAAAAGAAAAGAAAAAAAGCTGCAGATCGGCCAGGTCTTTCTGACCCTGTTCTTAGCTGCCATGAAAATCTGGAGTAATTGTTTGAAATTGTTCATGTCAAGGTCCCAGGGTCCATCAGTTCTCAGCCATGTTGATTTTCCCACCAGGAGCAATTTACTAACAAATAAATACATAAACAAAAATAAAGACAGTAGAATATAAATAAAAAACAATACTTCTACCTGGAAACTAGAAAGTTGGCTTTGCTACTAAGAAGCAACTACATAAGACTGACAGCAAAGATCACCTTTCTGGACCCATAAAGGTTTGGGTCCATATCTGAAAATGGAGAGAACTGCATTAGAATAACTGATAAACTCTTCCTCAGCTCAAGACTTCTATGAGACCTAAAATACTGGAAATGGACATAATTATTTCAATGATTAACATTTTACTTTTAATCCTAATATGTTTACCCAGTTGTTTAAATCTTTTTAAGGGCTTGTTTCAAAAAGGCTAAATCTAGCAAGATTCCAATTTAGTTTAAATGTAATTTTAAATATCTACCCTACACAAGGTATGGAGAAGCAGTAGAGTTAATGTGTAGAGTTCTAGAGAGAGATGCCTAAATTCAAATCCCAGCTCTTCTTCTCAATAGCTGAATGACTTTTTCAAAATGTTTAATCTGTCTTCATAGTCTAAATGTAATGGTAATAGTACTTCCCTTAAATTGTTGAAAAGATTAAATTACATAGTATTATGTAAAAAGCTCAGCACATTGTTTCATGAATATTAATTGTTTTAATCATTAGTTATCATAGATTTTATTGCCATTGCAATATAGTGTGTCATTGTCTTAGACTAGTAAAATATATACAAGTTGGATAATAAAGTCTCTGCTTTCAATGAGCTAATAGAAATGGCACTTTGTTCGAATAATTGTTCTTCTAGAATACGTCATTATGTCAAATTCCATTTGAAATTTATAAGTAAACAGAAACATTGAAAGAATTGAGAATCTTGTTAAATTTCATAAATACTATTATTTTAAGATTGGAAAAATTTCAGTTGGATTTTATGTAATATTCTCAGAAAGAATTAAGTAAGGCAAACTTCTTTAAAAATGTAGAAGTCATATATACCTCATGAAAATGTTCATTTTGATTTAGTATATTCTGTCCTTTTGAAGGCAGATTTCTGGGTACAATACTTAGCAATTTAAATAAATGGGCCTTACTTAAATTATGCATTCAGAAAAAAATGAAAGACAAAAACACCGAGTATCTCTTTTGCTAGTTAGAAGAAACAGGTTCAGTGTCTGACATTGAAGACAAGACAGTCTGTGTAATTTCATAGAATTTCAAGCAGTCAGATTCACACTGCAGCTTGTCTTTGAAACTCTTTTGTTCTCTACAGAGAAAATCACACAGAATAAGAAATAGCCATGGAACAATAACTATTTTGCTCTAGAAAAAAGCCTCAGCTGCAAACCTTTTCTGAAATCACTTTTTTCACATGGTCATGGGTTTTCAGTTTCTGAACTTGTCTTGTGATATGAGGACAAACCCAAAAGCCTGCAAACTGAAAAAGTCAGTGTCTTAGTCCGTTTATGCTGCTATAACAAAATACCCCAGATTGGGGAGCAGATAAAGAACTGAAATTTATTTGGGAACTGAAATTTGATCTTGGAAAGTGCAAGATTAACAGGTTTGTTGTCTGATGAGAGTCAAAAGTCTGCTTCTTAGTTGGTGTTTTGAAAGCTTCAGGTATCTGTTGGCAGGAAGGAAACTTGGATCTTCCCATGACAAAAAGCCAAAGGCCAAATGGAACAGACTCCTTCTAACAAGCCCTTTTGTAAGAGCATGTAACACCGTGTAAGGAAGGCTCCACCCTCAAGATTGGATCAGTTTCTGAAGCCCCTGCCCACTTCCTTGCAATATTGTTACTCTGTACAATAAGTTTCAACACCTGGATTTTGGAGGAGACACATTTAAGCCATAACAGATACTGAGACATTCCAATGAAAATGAACATCCTAGAAAGAGGACATATAATATAGATCTTATGAAGCATGGCAAATATTGATGTGTTTCGTGAATCTGTAGTTGTCTTTTGAAGGAAATTGTCTAATGAGATGGGTGAAAGGTAGGTCTATTGACAAATGTCTTTACTTTTAACTTCAAGGAACAAAATGGGGATGTCAATTGGTTAAGGAGAAAAATATCAAATAGTTGCATTTTCAGTTGGTGATTATTACATTTATTCCATTTTCACTTGTACCATAATCTGAAATTGTCCTTCCTGTTCACTCATTTCCTTCTTTTCCCTATCTCCTCCATTGGCTCTCATATCCATGATGAGAGGGATCTTGCATGTTTTGTCCATCACTTTACTCACTTCTTAAAGTTGGGTGAGATCACCTTAGGTGTGCCATAAGGCTTGTTCAACAAATGAATGAAGAATCGTGAAATATGGATTTTAGTTTTCCTTTCTACTAAGAAAATGGGAAATCTTAAGATAATAATATAACTTCTTGGCTGCTGAGTGCCTTCACCTTTCAAATGATGGACTGCAGAAGACAGCTATCATTATTTGCAGGACTAATATTCATTGATAGTATGTGTATTTTAAGGATTTCATATGAAAACCAAGTAATGTTTTTACAGGAAACTTTTCTTATGCAGCACATTATAGTTGACAATTTTTTTGTTTTCACGAATTATTTTGTATGATGAAATTAATTATGATGTTAACTATTGGTGTCTTCATTAATATCTGCTCTCTATTCCTGATCAAACCATGATATTTTTATTTTTTGTGATACTGGTGTTTGAACTTGGGTACTTTGTGCTTGCAGGCAGGCACTCTACTGCTTGAGCCATGTCCTTTTTGCTCTGGTAATTTTGGAGATAGGGACTTGGTTTTTGCCCAGGCTGGTTTCAACTGTGATTCTCCAATTTTTTGCTTTCCACTGAGCTGGGATGACAGGTGTGAACCACTATACCCAGCTTTTTTTCTCATTGATATAGGATTCCCTCAACTGATTTTTATTTATTAAGTTGGGTTTTGTTTGTTTAGATGCCCAAATAAGCTAAAACAAAACATTCTCAGAAGTTTATATTTGAGGATTTAAAAAAAATTTTTAATGTTAATTTTTTAAAATGGTTGCATTTCCAGAAGTTCTAAATACAGATTGAGAGATACCTAGTTGCTTTCAAATTTAGTGTGCTATGAAAATCTTGGATGAGTTGACTTTTTATTTATCTTTGTTTATTTTGGTGATACAGGAGTATGAACTCAGGGCATGGTGGTTGGTAGGCAAGTGTTCTACCACCATGCCCCCAGCACATTTTGCTTTATTTATTTTTTAGATAGGTTCTCACATTTTGCCCCAGATTGGCCTTGAACAGTGATCCTCCTTCCTATGCCTCCTTCCTAACTGGTATTAGGCACATGCCACCATACTTGTTTATTTATAGAGATGGAATCTCACTAACTTTTTTTCAGTCTGTGATCCTCATAATATCTGCCTCCTAAGTAGCTGGGATTAAAGATATGAGCCATCAGTCATTCAAAGCACTTTTAATTGAATTTGTTAACAAATTATAGAACTTTACCACATTGTTATGTGATTAAATTCATAACTATAGAAAGATATTACTGATGATAATGGTGAAGAAAATCTATGTTATTTTTGCCTCTTGTGAGAAATTTTAATTTTTGTCTGATTCTTTTTCAACAGTGAGAATGTGTGGTATACAATATTTTAGCAAGACCAATATATACAATTTCAAGCACAATTTCATTTCAAATATATGTATAGTAATGCAAAGATGTTCAGTTTTAATATTTATTATTTTGAAAATAATTTAAGTCTTTGATTTTGTTATAGTAAGTGCAAAAGAAAATGCAAAATATGAATAAAACAGAATAGAAATGTTACCATATTCATGAAAGATTCATATTTAAACTGTGCTATTTAGTTGAAGTCACTTGTTAATTCAATTAAAAGTGCTATAAGCATTGTTTGTAGAGTTCTAAGTTCTTGGCAGATGTATAGAAACTGTGATCTTATAAAACTTGAAAATGTTTATGTTAACCATTTTTATTGACTTGTCTTCCCTCTGGACCAGGAGAAAGTAAAAGTAGTCTGAACTAAAGGTCCAAAGAGAAAAAAATGGAGCTAGTAAACTCTACTGACATTAACTTCTCAAGAGTTTCAGCATACGATTTGCCCATACAGGTTCCATTAAAGTTAATGTGAGTCGTGTGACTAATTCTCTCTGTAGGGTACTAAAAATATACCCTGAAGTATTAAAAAGTCTGAACCTAATTTTTACTTTCTCTTAACCTTGATTATGTTATACTAAAGATAGATACTTTCATTATTACACACATATATAGTAAATTTCATATAAAGGTTTAAAAATAATTTATTTGGGGGAAAAGCTGTAGTTATATGGGTGCGATTAGAATTTTAATTAGTGTTACAAATATGAGCACTGCTTTCATTTTAATGATAAAACAAGTGTGAGTGTCTGTAATTTACCCTCTAGCTATACAAATGAGAACTTAAACCTCAATGAATTCAATAAATGAAACATTTCAGAACACTTACTTAAAATCAGGTCTACTTTTTAATCAGTCATGTTTTAAGTGAATGCTTATTAATAGACCATTAATAAAACATGCTTACAGATGAGATTTCAAGAAAGAAGTGAGATGAATGAAATATAAGTAAGTAAAAAACCCAATGGATAATATTTAATTTTGTTTAAAATAATTTACTTTAGAGTAAGTTATATATTTATTTCAAATTAAAAAATGAATTCCTAATTTTTTTCAGTTCTATGTGAAGATAAAATACTATAGATAATATTGCTTGTGAATTCATGATCCTTTTATACTACCCAAGTTCCTTTTGCTTTTGACATTCAAACTGAAATATTAATCTCATTTTTTTCTTTAAATAATTCCTGTCTGGCTTCTATCACTACCTGGGGGATGGAGCTATAAGATTTTATTTTTAAAGAATGCAAAAAGAAAAGGAAAAACTATATATGTGAATAAATGCCCCATCATCCATTTTTCACTGAAATCAGCAGCTCTGCTCCTAAGAAAGGAAATGCACCAAGATATTTCCTAAGCACAAAGAACACTGGGAAAAAGCAGGCAATATTGTAGAACAATAAATAGAGCAGAATACTCTCCAAGGGTCCAGAATTTGGTTTGGATAACCTTGCAGAAGGCAGAATTCTTGCCCAACACCAGCATAAACTGCAACTAAAACTGATGTTTTCATGTTACACATTTATCTTCTCTAGATTTCTACTACAAGACCCTCTGTGTTTAAATTGTAATAGAATCATTAGTTTGGGTAGTGGTAGGGAGAAAAGTTACTAATCAATTCACAGTTTCAATTCATTGAACCCTGATGTCATACCTTAGCTGTTGAACTTCATCACATTCTTAAAGTACTTCCACCTCAAGACTCCATTATGTAGAATTCACTTTGAAGCTTGTAACATCAGTTTTGTGCTGAAACTTGCTTTCCTGATTGGTAGGTTTATTGCTGAAGGCTGTAAGCGTCCAGCTATAAGGGAGCTCTTTGTACACACCAGACCCAGCTTTCCATGCTGATTTGTGACATTGACCTCAAAGTAGCAGAGGCAGAAGATGTTATAGCCCTCATTACTTATAAATTACTCTTAAATGAAATGAAAACCTTAAATGCAGCTTCTTAAAAATATGTCTGGCAGTCTGGGCTGTGCCAATGACTAATGCCACAGTGCTCTCAAAGGGTTAGCACAATTCCATTTGAATTGTTCTGATTCTTATGCTAACTTTATAAGGCAGCACTCTTTGTCCACTTTGAAAGATACAATGAGGTATACTTTTGATTACAAAGTTTTACCATATTTATCTATTGTTTTTTAATTTCAAAAAATGAAAAATGTGTTAAGGATTTTGCATTGTCTTTTGAGATAATTAAAACCTCCATGGTATGCTAGGATTATTTATTACTACTTTACAAATGTTACTGTTGGGTTTTGTGACTTTCTAAGAACTGGATGAATTGAAAAGAATGTAGCTCAAACTCTGAATTAAGTGACATTTACTGAGCATCTCAAGGACCTAAGATATTATACCTGAACAGTGTGCATAGTATTTTAAACAGAAGGGCTGACTCCTTTTTACTAGGATAGAATCTCAACTGTTGGATGCTACCTGATAATCTTCTGTTATCAGTTGATTTTTGCCCCTCCACTTCTAATTTCTCAATCTGATGTATTTTCACACTGGCTTAGTTTAGTTCATGATTGTTTTTGCTTTCCTATCAGCCCATAAAAGTGCCCTTCTCTATCTTGCATTGTACCCAAGTTATACTAAAATTTTCTCTTTAGGCGTATGATACTTTGTTTAGAATGTTTCACTGACCTATGCATAACAGGTGCCCACACTTCCTTTAATTAGCAAAATAGAACAGAATCCATGCTTTCAGAAAGTTCTCAGTCTTTCTATCTATAATTGCTACATATTGGACTTTTAAATTGAGAGATCTAACTTGCATTACAAAGCTTTCATCAATAATATTACTTTCATTCTAGCTATATCTGACAAATTTTTCTGTTTCATAGTTGTGTACTGTGCTTAACAGTGAGGTTCTCTTTATGTCCCCATTACAAGAAAACGTGCTCTGCTAAAGTGTTTTGCAAAACATGTCCTACAAGATGCCTGTGGCTGGTGATCATCTCTGGATTTCCTCTACTCTGGATGCAAGTTCCAAGTATGGGGGTGGAAGCCAGAGACCCTGGCACAAAGAGCTGCCTTTATTGCCTTTCTGATGGCAGGGGCTGCTAAGTCTGCATTACCCTGTGTTATGTGATGATTCAGTTCACCCCAATTTGCCCTTTGGGAACTGCTGTGAAAACTTCTTTTGTACAGTAAATCATGACAGCATTTGGCCTTCATTTGGGGGTAAGTGCATGGTTTATATATGAAAACCATTTCTTTTTTCTCTTTAGAAATGCCATGTGGCATCAATTTGTTTATAAGTGCAAATCAAATGGCAGTTTGGGATCCTCCAGATGATCCAGAATATTCTGTAAGAAGTTTTTAAGGTTATCAGAGAAATGAAAATCTATCAAAAAAAATTTATCTGAGTCTCCAAGTATATTTCCATATACCCAGTGGGAATCCTCAGATACTAGTTGGAGAAAATCTGTTCTGAAACTTTTCAAAATTCTGGGAAATGAGTGTTGGAGCAGGTCAAGAACTAATAATTTACAATATATATTTGTATATATATACATCTGCAGAGCTGAAATCTTTTGATTCTACCTAGTCAGAAGTTTTATATTTAGTAGTCTTTAGGTACAGATGAGGTTAGCGTACAGAGCAAGAAGTAGTATAAATTTTATCATTTGAACGTTTAAAACATGTCATAATGGACAAATATATCAATTCCCTGAGTAAATGCTCTTTGCCCTGCCTCTAACCTCTCAGGGAGCATCCCTAGGTTTCCAAATTTATCCATCCAGCCATACTTGTGGCTACTGTGGTTGGCCTGTGGCCTGAAGCTTAACTTGCCCAGTAGTTCTGTTTCCCAAAATAGGGTGAGGAAATTTGTGACCATGTTTGGTTTGTTCCAAAGGGGCCGCCATATATTTAATGAGGTTGTGAACATATACCAAGATTTGTACATAGCTCATCAAATAAAATACATCTTCAACTTACTTTTCACTTCAGTGAGTGGTTTGGAGTGGGCTGTTTTACAAGCACATGTGTTTATCATATGACTTTATTTGGTGACAAACATCACTTCTTACATTTGGGATACAGTTGCTAGTAGTTGAATTCTGTGCTTCATCCCTCTCTGTTCAAGAACAAAGTTTAAGGTTAGTAGTCTTTCCCTGAACCCCCCCATTTTTGGATGGTTTCTCTGAAGTAAGTAGTGTTACTTCATTCATACATACTCTTACAGCATAGGAGGACAAGAAAACAGACTTTTTCACTCAGAGAGGCCTATAACTCATGACTTCCTGTGTGCCAAGGGGAAGTAGGCATCCTCTTATCAGTTACATGCACTTATGAGAGCAGTATGTTCCACCTGTGTGTATACCAGATGAATAGCTAGGAGACCTTGCTCTCCTTCTGTGGCTCAATTTCTGGGATATTAGGCAAATCTCTTATCTCACTGGATTCTTCTATTTTACGACAAAATATCAGCCTCTAACACATCAAAAAGGGGTATTGTGACTAATATTTGGAATAAGCATAGAATTTATATTTTTCTTCTCCAAGTATCTATCATACCTCTGTATGGTATTTTCCTAAATGAACCTTAGGGAGTAGTTCAATGACTCATCCAATATTTTCCAGTTTACTGTATAATGCAATAAACTATATTCTATGAATAAGTCACATAGATAAAAGGTCTTCCATTTGATGATTCAGATCCAGTGTAATGAAGCAGGATATTCCATGGAGTTGATTTCCTGTAATTGTAGCAGATAAAATTGATGTTTCCATTTTTTCTTCCTATTTCCCTCACGCCCCCTCAGTGTTTGCCACAGTTGCTGATGGTAAAAGAAGACTAGAAATAGGATTTGTCATAGTATTTAAAGCATCACAAACCTCACAGTATTTCATTTGAAAAAAATACAGAATTGATAGTCTGTATGAAATTCTGATGTAGACCCTTTTGCTTTAGAACTTTATAAGAAAAGGGGAAATGTCTGAAATTACACAAAGCAGAAGACTCAATCAGAGTGCACCTGGAAAATTCTGTCATTTCTCAATGTAATTCAAATGATATCAAGGACAGCTAGTGTGGACCTTCTGTTTCTTCTTGGTCTATGGCAAGGATTTGTTTGGGGAAGCCAGCACACTTAGGGATCAAGGATGTGACTGGCAGTGCTGTTGGGTGGGTGGGATTGGGAGGTTGGCAACCTACATGGATTGAGCAAATAAGAGCACACTGTAAATAGTGAGCCTCAGGTACTGTTTTTGTAATTTTATATAAAATTTCAAAATAAAAACCAATAACATTTTATAGTGCAAACACCATGTACACATGTATGTAAATGGAAAAATGATACTGTTGAAGCTATTCCTGGAATGAGGGGGGAACTTAAAGGAAAATGGTGGAGGGGATGAATTGAAGTGTGATATATTTGATATATTGTAAAACTTTCATAAATGCCACAATGTAGCCCCACACAACACAACAATAAAAAATAAAATAAACAGAGAAAAAAAAGATTACATCACAAAAACTTTTTAGAAAGGAAAACTACTTGGGTTAAAATAATATCTTTGCCAGAAGACCATCTTACTTTGCATTTAGCTTATATAGAGCAATCCACATATATAATGCTGCTTAGATTTTCCTCAGGTTTTTGGTGTGCACATATGTTTGTAGATACATTCTTATTGATTCAGTGTCTTAAAATATCTGATACATTCCAGAGTCAAAGGAAAAAAAATCTTACAACTCACTTTTGAACTATTTGAGTTTTAATAGTTATATTGGCCCAAATGAACTATAGGGACAGATTTGTGTATGAAATTAGTGAGAAGAAAAATATATTTTAGCTCATTCTTAAAATATCACTCAATTAGAACCTTTTCTAATAAACATGAGTGCATTGATGAAGGCTGCCTAAGAGAAAGACCAATTTGTTTCCTGGCCAGTAATAAAGGCTGAATGAGAGCATCCATTTCTCTATGAAATAAAAAGAGAGGTGCTTCCACAGCAACCCCAAGAGTGGATGCTATTATTTTTCTTTTTTTCCTGATTGAGGGTTTAATGCACACCCATCATTCTTCTTTTGAATGATTTGAAAAGAATTTGAGAATTTGAGGGGAAGTATATTTCAATCAACATTTCCCCCAAACTTAATTTCATCTATATAGAAGCCATAGTTTACATTTAAAGTTCTGAATTTAAGCAAATTCTCCTTCTTATAATTGAGATTTAAATAAGTTATTTAAATAAATGTGCTCTTCAGTTGTCCCCAGAAACAAATTCCTTGACTAGGGTGACATTTCTTTAAACAGATGAACCTTAATCAAGCTACCTTGTGATTGCTGCCACTTGCCTTGCTTAAGGGCTTTATTTTGGAAAGGAGAATGCTGGGTGAAGGTTTATTGGGCCTCATGCTTGCTAGGAAAATGCTCTACCACTTGAGCCACTCCACCAGCCCTTTTATGTTGGGTATTTTTGAGACAGGGTCTGGCTTTTGTTGCCTGGGCTGACCTGGAGCTATGATCCTACTGACCTCTGCCTCCCGAGTAGCTAGGATTACAGGAGTGAACCACTGGAGCTTGGGTAGGCTGCTCCATAAAAACAGCTAGATGTAAGATCTGAGCTGCAATATTGCATGAAAGCTGTGCTTTCTAGTCAGCAAAGATGCCACATTTCTGCAAAACAGACAGCCCTTGTATACAAAAAATTAAGTCTTTAATATACATTGTTTAAGGCTGTCTCTGTCTCTGATGCAAAAATTAGTGAAATGGCAAAAGCAGTGTCAACATGAAGTACTCATTCCAAAATATTCATCTTCATGTAGCATTATGTGGAAAAGTAGCTAATTAGGGCAACTCCCCTTCTATCCCATCTTTACAAAACCTGTTCTTTCCCTTCAAACCTCATCTTCAATTACAAAAGTGGTTCATACAAAATAAAAAGCTGTTTCCCTCTCTTCAGACCTGGGCTACTTCTGAGCACTTAGCCCTACACGTTATCCCCCGTAAGTATTACTGCATTCACTGGGTGATGATTCTGACAAGAGTGGAAGAGAGCTAATCGGTAATGAACTCTATCTGACTTACCCAGAAATACATTTTTAACTGAGGATCAAGTGGATTCTTTAGTTCGAAAGTTAGACTAATACATTTTTGTTTTTACATTTAAAATAAAATATAATGTTATTGTTAAGCGAAAACACCATTGTTTCCCATGTTACATATTTGGCTCCTTTTTAATTTTACTAAGAAAATCTTTAGATTCAGTGTTGTTTACTTGATGATTTCTTCTTCAAGGTATTTTCTCTATAATAGTTTCATATAAAGACAAAGAGTATATTATCTCAAAAATTAGCCATAATACAAATAAAAATGTAATGGCTTTTAGTATGCAACACTCTAATGGTGAGTAAATATTCTTCCTAAACATTCTCATGCACTACTTTTGCCATTATGCTCACTATTGCTCTGAATATATAAGACTATTATTGTTCAGTGTTTTAAAATGTGGTTTGAAAGGTTTTTTGATAGACTAGCCTATTTTGCCCAAGTTCTTCTTAAATCCATTCTCTTGGATGCTTCAAGGGATTTAGGTTTTGCTATTATTTGTGGGCCACTCAAATCCCTAATGAGATCAAGCAATGACTTAGGTCTTACAGAAAATTCTTTCCTTGATGGATAATCACCTACTTGGGAATTTCTGGAGATTTAATGGGATTTCTGTCAGATTAGCATTCTTTACACAAAATCTGGAAATTGAGAATTTTAAGGGGAGCCCTTACTTTCAGATTGGAGGATGATAAAGGATTGGGAAGGGAGTACCAGCGATTTTCTTATGGGGTAAAGATTTCTTCTATCTTAACAAGCAGTACCAAAGAGCCACACAAATGTTCAGAGAGGCTGTAAACAATACTAGAGATCCAATATTTAGGAGAATTTCACACAGATAGATCTGAGAAGCATGTGAGAAGGAGGTGGCCCCATCAGTCAACACCAAATATTGTAATTCAGGCTGAGGTGTAAAGATAAAAATTCCCATGGTCTCACCACCCTAAACAATGTGCTCTGAAATTATATAAAAGTTGCCAGAGAATCAATCACTTTTCTTGATGAACCTACATGTAACTAATGTCTCCAGGCATTAAAAGCTAAGTAAACAGATTAATTATCATAGGGCAACATTGGAAAAACTGTATTTAAAAAAGGTCATGGATGTGGGAGTTGGTTGTATGATCAAATATGTATTAGGAAAGCTTCATAGTCATTATTAGAGAATTACAAAGCACATTAACATATTAAAATAAAATTGGGAATGTTGTTTAAGTACTGTCTTATATTTTCCAAACTTATTTTACCACATAATATTTTTTAAATGAAGAGGGATCACAAGAACCATATACTAGGGAATCCAAATGTAAGGTAATGCTAATAAGTGCCATATATTAAGTACATATATTGAGTTCATAAAAACTGAAAGGATACAGAGAAAAGGAAGATAAGAATGGCTTTAATTTCAATTTGTTTATTATCTGCTGTGTATTAGTCACAGTAGATATTTTCCATGTAATAACAACAAATGTGTTTTGAGTATTTTATGTCAGGTTCTGTTAGAGGCATTTCACATTCATTGTTTGACTCAATACTCACTTTATCCTCATGAAGTGCAGGCAATTATTTTCCTCACATTATGGATGAGAAAGCGAGACTTAACAAGGCTAAATGGCATGTCCTTAGCACACAGGCAACTTGACTCCAATCCATCAGGAAAGAATGCTATATAAACATCTAACCAGAACACAAGGTATTAAAAGTCCAGTACTGACATTTTAAATAACAAAAAAGTAAAGTTCTCATGTAGTTGATGGAAGGGTTATCACAAGGGAAGATATTAGTAAATGGTCACAGAGTTAATGCCAGTAATCATGCATGGCCTGTTGAAAGATGGAAAAGAGATACAATTCTCATAATTCTTACAAGAATTATAAGCTGGAAAATCAGCTTATAAGAAAATTTTTAAATCTCAGTTGCTTATTTGGGAGGGTTGTTATTCAACCTATAAAATAAAAAAAATTAAAGGGAATTTGTTTCTGTTGTCTGAAAGAAATGAGCTATACTCAAAATAAATACTGCCTGGACATGTTGAAATGATTGCATAGTTTTTTTCAAATGTGGACTGATAATACAAAGATTGCAAGGATTCAGTTCATTGGATTAGATGTTGTTTTTAGAAGTGATCTGCCTACTCTGCTCATTCACATCCAATTCAAGAAGTAGGAAATTATTCTGGACTCTTTTTTTCTCATGGTCATGATGTGAAATTCATTTTGTGGTTGCTGAGCATCTGGAAAATACAGTGGGTGGTTGCAACTACATATTCCTCTCTGGTGATTTTACTACAACTGTTCGAGGAATAAATGATAAAATGTTTTATATTGCATATTATTTTATTTTGCATATATAAATATTAACTTTGCTTAATGTATACAATAGGAATTATAATTTAGAATATAAAAATAGCATTCTAAAATTCTATAAAATATGGATAGCTTAGAAATACAAAGATGATTTATGAAAATGTATAAATAATGTTTAAATATAAAATCAAAGTAAAGAAAATATGATTTTATGATATTTTTCTGCTCTAGATACTTTTTTCTGCCTCATTAGTTATTCTAATATAACTTGAGTAACTATGTTTAAGGTACAATTAAGTTTTGTTCAGGGCCCAACAGAATATAATATTTGAATATTAAACAGAACTGTGACTTCTAAATTTTGCTAGGAATCAACTATAATTAATTATTGCAATACCATTTACAAATAAAATCCATTTTAAAGAGAAGTTGATTTTTTTAAGACCTAGGTAGCTTTATCCTCAAATTTTGAAAAAGTTTTTAAAAGTTATTTTACCTTACTTTTAAAGGACATTTTTATCAGATGGTAAAAATTTTACTCATCCCTTCTACAGCTTTCTATACCAAATTGTGATTCTTCTTAAGACAGAATCTAAAAGATGTGTAATATTAATGCATTAGGACTTTATTTCCATTTTTTTGATACAGGCACATCTTCAGAATAATCAATTTTAAACCCATCTAACATTACTTTAAGGGGAGAGTACACGGATAAGAGGGGTTAAAACTTCCAATAAATCTGGTTTTGAAAACTATTTTCCACCAGTTTTCAAAGAATTAAGCAATGAAGTACATGGTGTTAGAAATTCACACACTCACACACACACACACACACACATTATGACTCCTGGCAAACTAATTTCAGATTGCATGGAAAATGTAACAGTATTAGCAATTGTTTGATAATGTATTCACTTACACTTCTACCAAAAGAAAGATGCTGGTTGACTGATAATATTAAGTTAGAGCACCCTAGTATATCTGAACACTCCTGAGAATGTCTACTGACAGACTGTAGAGCTCTTACCTTCTCCTTGGTCCATTCAATAGAAGCAGTGCAGGTGTGCCTTTCAGGTTCATAGGTGATCTCAGACTCAGAGAGACAGAGGTAGAGATACAGATCTAGATCCAGAAGAAGAATAAGAAACAGCACACACATAAATATCACTAAAAGACCATATTAGATTTAAAAATAACACAACTACTTTCTGTTTAAACATAAAGCCAACCACATAAGTTTGCAAACTGGAGTGCATATATATATGCATATATATCATATAAAATGTAGTATGGAATTAAAACTTTTGAGGTAGAAGCAAATTCAATAAATCACCAATCAAACGGGTGAATCCAATTGCTCCCTTCACTTTTACTGTTGTCAATGTAATATGGAAAGGAACAGAGTGCTTAGAGAAAATAAGATACACTGAGGAACACATTTAATGCTTTGTGTTCACTTCTTGTCAGCATAAACTTAGAGCAATGAATATACACTGGAGCATATCAAGGAACGACCACCAGTGTGGGTGGGAGTGCTAGGATCAGTGTTCCATTGGTTAAAAGAGGTGAACTTGTTTTTATTAAAAAAATGAAGGTGTGTTCCCTCTAGTGTTCTAAGCAAGCAACAGGGATAATAGGCAATGGTAACAGAGAGATATTTTGTCTCTACACAGGATAATAGTTTCCTAATCATTATTGCTATTCATTAATAGACTAAATTTTTTGTTGTTTGTTTCTTGAGATAGAGTCTTTCTATGTATCCCAGGCTAGCCCAAACTCTCTATGTAGTCCAGGTTGGCTTTGAACTCATGATCTTCCTGACTCAGCCTCCAGAGTGCTGGGATTATATATGTGAACCACTATGCTGGGTGTACTGGTTTGTTTTTAAAGGAGGGTATGAGTTTTTCTTTAGTAGGAACATTAAATATAACCTTTATAATTTCTTTTCTTTTTTAATAGAATTCACTTCTAAGAAGATGTGGCTTGAAAAAACTGAGCAGTGGTGTTTGACAGAATCACTCTGCTATCCATTATCTGGATGTGACATAACAGAAGAGATGAAACCATCCACACTCAGTGAGCTTTTTGTGTGATGCAGTGCCTGAAGTGGAAGTCCCTGTTTCTGTTATGTAATATAAGGATTAATAAAGAATGATGTTGCCTCATGTACTAAATTAATGTGACACATTCCAATCTCCATGTGACATCAAAGTTTTCTTAGGGGTCATTATTGGTTGCATTGGCTTTTGTTTATTGTTCTGTTTTAGAGGTGCTGTGTTCCTGCAGTGATAAAGCAGTTTTCTGAGGGTCTCAAGAAAGTAATATAATTGCAGTGCAGCAAAGGTCACCATTGTCTCTGGATTATTTTGCTGTTTGATTAGTTCATCTTCTTCCACTTCCTGTTATCCTCTGTCTATATTCTGATTCTTGAAAACACTATGTAAATCTAAGCTGTAAATGCAATTTCTAGTCTTACCGGATACCATGCACATTAGATTGAATAACACTCGGAATTTCGTTATAATCGTGTCATGCCTAATGATGACCTACTCAGCCCCTGTGAACATCGTTCAATTACTCATTTCAGCATTGATTTTTCTCAAGCTTTTCTTCATGGCATTTAAGCAGCTCTCACATCTGTCCTTTTATGGAGGTGGAATACTACATAATTACAGAGATGCATTGCTTCCCGGATTCATAATGCTACACTTGGTTTCAAATTCTTTTGTAAAAAAAATTGGGGGTGTCAATATATAAAAAATGTCACACTTATTTTTAATTGAAATCACCATTTTTATAGAAATAGTATATGAAAACAATTTTCATAGAAAAATATTTTAAATGCCTATATGAAATAAAAAAGGTCACCAATGGTGTGTGTGAAGAACATATTTTTTCCCAAACAACTTTTCCATAAAAATAGAATTCTTAATGGAAAAACATAAATATGTATGATTTTAAAGTCTAACCTTAAAAGTGGAAATAATATGTCAGATTCAAAAATACATTCAGATACACTGTGTTTATTGTTTGTTCTGCAATAAAAATTCTTTGCAACTAAGAACAGATTCATTTATTCACAACCACAAGAGCTTTTCGGCCAAATACTATATAATACTGTTCTCAAATCTACTTTCTCTTCACTAAAGTAGAGGCAAATATTCTTATTTTTTCATAAAACTGGTAATCCAATTTTCTCCTTCATTGTTTGGCACATCCCATTCTGCATGAGCCATGTTCCTCAATATTTTCTAGTCAGTATTATGAAGACTTCCAGAAATGGCATTTAAAAATTTATACTTACCCATTTTAATTTCCCCTCCACCAATTGTAAAAAGTGCTCTTTAGAAAAAGGTAGAAGATTCAACTCATTGGATTTGGTTATATAAACACTAATAGCACATCTAAAACATTATTAGAATGCTTATTCTACATCCTTTGTAACATTTCTTTCTTTTAAACTAGGCTTTATTTAGTCTCCTTTTTAATGTCTCAGTTGAGGAGCTTTTGTAAGCCCTTAAAAGACATTCTGATTTGAATTACTCTTGCTCAGAAAATTATTTCTGATGTTTCATTTACATTCTCCTTTATTGAATTATATCTTTTTTAGGCTACCTTAGAAAATTAATTTTCTGATAGATTTTTTCCTCATATCATTGTAGTTTTAACCTTAATATTGCATCTTTCCCAAGGACACACAATGGTGTTTAAATTTATAGAAAATCTGAAATTGACTAAGATTTCCCCTAACTTTTCACTTTTGGTGAAATGATACTGCTGTTGTCACTGAAGTATTGTATCTTAGTGTTATAAAAAAGGTAAGAAAGTTCCACAAGATCTTAAGATTGTTTTTGCTAGTTTGTTTATGTGATACTCCTTGAAGTCTAAAATATCTATCAAAAATACTATGTCCAGAATTGAACTGTTATTTTCTTCTTTAAACTTAATCTCAATATAGAAACCTGGACAGTGTCCTTTAACCTTTCCCTTTTCTCAGCCATATCACACACTTAATCCAACATAAATCTTGGTGTTTGTAACTCTAAAATGTAATCTGAATCCATCCATATAGTTTTATCTCTCTTGACACCACCCTTGTGCAGTTCCCCATTATTTCTTGCCTGGATTTCATAATCGTTTATCTGGTCTTTCTGCTTCCCTTTTCACGCCCCTTCTAATTTATTATTTTTCATGACACAGCCAGAGTGCTCTTTTGAACCTGTAAGTCAGATCATGTCACTACCCATGTTAAATCTTCCTGAGGCTTTTTCTTTCCACCTAGAATAAAATCTGTTTACTAACTCATGCTTATCTTTCCAGCCTAATGTGATATCACATGCACATTCTCCTGTGCACCCCAGGTACCCCAGCCAGCGTTAGTGTTTCTAAGCTATGGTCAAAGGGCTTCTTCTCTTCTGTGAGCAGGCCAAGCCCTTTGGATGTCTAAAGTTTCTGTCTCTGCCTTATGCTTAATTCTCTTCACATTCTTCACATGGTTGGGTCTCAGCCTCAATGACTCATTCTGAGTCTTTCCTTAGCTACCAATAACAAAAGTTGGTCTCTCTTAAAACCATATCACTTCTTCATTATAACATGTCTTATAGCCTAATTATTTTTGTTGTATTTTATGATTTCTTATTTAATGTTTGCTCCCAGAAGAATGGAAGCACCCATGCAGTAATCAGCCATTTCTCTAAAGATTTGTTTCTTCTTTTTAGTGAGATATGGTATTTAGAAACCAAGATCCAGGTATTCGGTGTGCACAAAGTCATAGAGGTGCATTACTTTCAGTTTCCCACAATGAATAGCTACAATATCCACCCATACACATCCATTTGTAGTTCATATATTTACATATCTCTCTATTGTTATTAAAAACCATGTTAACATCACCTGCGACAAAGACAAATTGTGGAAATATTGTACATTAAAATAGACTAAAAGGCATATGTCTAAAGGTTAATGTGTCATCCTGCAATGGATCTTGGATTGATAAAACGTTAAAATTTTTATTTGAAATGTGGTAGACACATATTCACATTATTTTTAGAACTGGGACACTCTGAATGTGGGTTGTAGATTAGATAACATTGTATAAATGTTAAATATCTTGATTTTTTTATAGTTGTGCTGAGATTATGCATGGGACTTTCCTTATTCTCAGGAAACCTACTGTTGGGAATAAAATGTCACCATGATTTGCAGCTCCATTTCAGTGGTTCACAAAGAAGCAAACACACAACTCTCTCTGTCTCCCTCCCCTCTACCCCTCTCTCTGTCTTTCTCATTCCCCAAGCATTGAGAGAAAGAGAATAAATTATTAACAAATAGGAGAAGATATAAATAAGAATCAAGAGTATATGAGAGCTCTTTTTTACATAGCTTTTTCCTTAAGTTTATATATAGAAAATAAAAATTTACAAAAGATTTCAAAATCTGGAACATGCTGTCTAAATCAAGATTGAAATAGCATCTTTTTCTTTATCAAGCAAAAAGCAAATTACATAGCTTGAAGGAAAGCCAAATGTGCTATGTGCAGAAGCAGAATTTTTCACAAAGGACAAATGAAAATGAGATTTGTTAATATCTCTTTTTCTTAATTAAATGGATTTTGTAATTGCTTGAATAAACCAGTATTAGTCTACCAGATGCAAAAACACATAGAATATTATTGCTTAGTCTTTCTTGCATTGCAAAGTGAATTTCTTTTAAACTGCTTAAACTTGCCTAAAGCAATTTTAAGATGACTCTACCCAAGTGACTTCTCAAATTCTTAAGCTGTTATCTTTCTTGTTCAAACCCTTTTTCTAACTTTTCCACAATTACATCAAGCATATAATTGCAAAGCTAAGATTCCTATAGACTATCTCTGTCAATGGATCAGGATGGGGAATGATAAACCTCTTAACAAAGACTTAATTCTGATTCTTTTCCCAGATTAAGGTATCTTAGCAACCTGTGAAGTGTGTTATCTGCTGATTCTATCATTGTGAGCACTTTGTTGAACCCTTGAACTGACCTTGAACACCTGTGTGTTTCCCCTCTTGTTGGTTTTGTTGGTCTAGATTATATAAAATGAGATGGACAAACATTAAGTAATGTGATCACACATGTCTAAATGTGTTTAGCCTTTCAACATCACAACTGGGTGTTTATAAACCTACGAACTAGAATCTTTATTTCTGTGCTTTGTCTTCTGGGAATTACAGGTTTAGTTCTGCTACATGGGTGGCAGAGATGAGGAATAAAAGGTTGCTTTCAGCTAATAGGAGAATATGAAATGAAAGCAGGGTTCAAAGCTAACAACACACAGGTTGCTAGCTGAGGAAGACTGAGCAGTGACATATGCTGAGGTCATCTTTCATAAGCATGCTTCTGTAAGACAGCATCCAAGTATCTAAACAAAGTCAAGCATTTTGAGTTTTGGTCCTGAGAATACTAGCTGATAATACCAAAGAGCTATTGTCAATGATATTGAGAAATTGCTTTTTACTAGTCATAATTTTGTCTTTCTTCATTTTGCCTTTCTCCCTATCATCTTCAGACTGTGTGGGAGTGATGCAGTTTCAGCTTTGAAAAAAATCTGTGCCTTCTCATTTTCTAGGAACATATACACTCCCATGGCTGACATCATCTTTTCTCTAAATACTCTGAATTCAAGATTCTGTGAAAAGACCCGGTAATCTCCAGGTGGATAGATGTAATGCGTGTCTAAACCTTAAGGTGTCCATAAAAAATTTCAGATTTTTCACTTCTCAAATATGTGATTCCTCTTATAGACTCTGAGTTTTATTAAAAGTTACTCAATTCTTCTTGTTACTCAGCACAAAGTAATCCTTAGCAATTCTTTTTCTTATGCAACTCATGCAATATCATCAACAAACCCTGAGGCTTAACTTTAAAAATACACACAAAAATGATTGCTTTTCACTACCTTCATTATTATCACTCCAGTCTAAATGACTGAATTACAGTAGTCCTCCCTACCCTCAAGCCTCATGTGAAAGACCATCCATGGATAACTGAAACTACATGTAGTACAGAAATCTACAATTCAATGCCTTATCCATCTTAACTATGTATTTATCCGTTACTATGGCCACAACTTTTGCAGTTTGAGGTGTGCCTTTCAGACAAGACTAGCATGAATTTCTTTCCCTTTCATCATAATTTCGTGGATAGAAAGTTTGTCTTTATCATAGATATTAGTAAACTAAACATGTAATTTTTTTCTTTGCTGAGAATTTTCACCTTTTCTCTTAAAGAAAGTACTATATGAATTCACTTTTGAATATACAAAATGTAAGTATTACTAGCCTTGTGGATTTAGGGTTATGATTAAGTGCTTAAACCAAGCAATATGGCAGGAGCTGATCTGATAACTGAGATAAGGCTAGGTGACTAACATGCAGGTTGCATATACAGTGTGGATATGCAGGACGAAAGGAGGGCAGGAGATTTTATACCCTGCTCAGAATAGCTTGCAATTTCTGGAATTTTTCATATAGTATTTTTGGACTGTGGCTGACTGTAGGTAACTGAAACCAAAGAGTGCAAAACTGTAGATAAGGGAGACTGTTGTGTTTGAGTAGCTACACACTGGTACCTCTTATTCTACCTTATCCAGTTCACATTGCAACTGCAGGGATCCTTTTAAAACACAGGTCAGACCATGGCATTCCTCTGTGCAGCCCTTCAATGGTTAACTCATACATCTTTTGTATTAGGAACCCCTTCATAGCATGGTCTCCACCTCTCTGATCTACTTTCTACCACAATCACAGCTCTGTCATTTACTCTACCCAAGTATCTGTGGCCTTTTTGCCGGTATTTAAACAAACTAAGTATACTACTTCAACTTCAACACTCTTGAGCTTGAACTTGTTGATCCTACTGCCTGGGCTGCAGTTTCCTCAGACACTCAGCTTCTTCAGGTCTCTACAGATGGTGGTTTACCATAGAGGGGTTCCCTCTCCACTCTTTCTTAAAACAGCACTGTCACAATCACTCATGTCACACATGTTCCATTTTCTACTGGAATTTCTTCTAAGTCCACAGCATCACTCATCCTATTATTGATTTGTTTATTATTTCTCCTTTTCACTGCACTATTCATGAAATCACAGATGTTTGTTGCTTTTCTCTAAGCAAAGGTCAGTGTCAGGCATAGCTGTTCAGCAAATATTTATTAAATAAGTTGATTACATATTTTCTATGGAGAGGAAGTATTTATAATAAAACACAACCTTTTATATATATTCTACAATGGATAATTAAAATAAAGCTTTGTGATTGAGGAAAGGTCTGAATTGCTTTATTATTTGTGTGAAATTTAAGCCCATCTAAAAAGTGGCAACAATGGTATCTTACCTTGTGTATATGATCAGTGTGAGCATTGAGTGAGGTAATATTTTCATCTCAAGGCTTTGTGCTTGTTAGGCAGGCACTCTACTGTTTCCAGCCCATTGTGTCTGGTTATTGTGGAGATATAGTCTCACTTTTTGCCCAGGGTTGGCCTGGAATGAGATCCTCCTATTTTAGGCTCCTTGCTGTCACTAGAATGATAGCATGCACCACTCCACCCACTTTTCTGTTGAGATGGGGACTCACAAAATTTTTTGCCTGGGTTTTGCTAATGTTTTTTTGCTCAGGCTGGCCACAAACCATGATCCTGCCAAACTCAGCCTCTCAAATAGCTAGGATTACAGGTGTGAGCCACCAGTGTCGGTGCTCACAATGCTTCTGACATTGTCTAAGCAGTAAAAAGACTGGTTAACACTCTTGGAAAACTTCTTATTATAAAACATCATTGTTCACTTTGTCTCTAAGCATTATTATCAATAGCCCAGATGAAAAAATTTGAAATTGTGTTAAAATTTGTACACATTAAAAACCTGAGAAGACTAGCTAATCTGCTGGGTTGTGACATCCACATAGAAAATTATTGATGGGCTAGAATATAGTCTAAGACAATATTTGCACAAAAGGGAAATGATCCAGCCTTTCAATATCATGTTACTTGGTTTACATATATTATTTCATCTAGTTCTCCAAACAAACCCCAACAATTAGACATTACTCTTACACAAACGTTGAAGCTGAATCTCAAAGAAATTAAGTAAATTTCCTAAGGTAACAGGGCTAAAGTGACGTAAACTAGATGCAAATGGGACTCACTCTTAAGTCTGAAATTCAAGCTCTTTTCATTATACTGTTAGGACATTCTTCAAGAGTGTTAAGAAAATAAAAAACCCAATATAGTTAGATTAAAAATGGAGCCTAAGTAGTAGCACAGATAAAAATTGACATTACCCTTAGTTCATATGACATGGCTGTCAAAGTATAATTAAACAAAAGCTTATGTTGTGTAGCTCAAATGATGTAACTATAGAAATGGAGGTGATGACCTCCATTTACACTGTGCTGGACAGATCACTATTAGCATTGTGTTTGGGTCTGGATATCATACTTTAAATATTATAGACAAACTTAAAGTTATTCCAGGGAAAGAAACCAAAATTACTAAAGTTACCCCAAAATATTCTGAGGTAAATGACTGCTAGAACTGGGGATGTGAAACTTGGGAGAGGGGAAGAGTCAGAAGAGACTGAGGGTCATATAGACCAAAAATTTAACTCCATGTGCCTCCATGTCACTGGTAGAGCTTAAGCAGAAAATAGTGTGGTAGGGAAGTTTTAGAGGAATTTAAGGAGCAGAGAGGAGATTTAACTGGATAACCTTTGGGTCTCTTCTGACACTTGAACTTCATGCTTAGTTAGAAAAGACTACCTGTCTGTGTCCACCTATTATAGTACTTAAGGTCAATAATTAGGCCAAATCTCATCCTATTTATAATAATATATATACATATATATGTTTAATTAACATGTTATGCATATCTCATCCTACTTATAATGATATATATATACATATATATATATATATATATATACACATGTTTAATTAAGATGTTATACATATCTCAGCTGAGACCCCTCCTATTCACCAAGAGCAGGACAAGATAGAGACCTGAATCCTAAATTCTAGTCTTTGATAAATTCCATATATTGGGTCAAGGGGACAGATTTGTATTTTTTATATTTCCAGGTCTCTCTGGTAACTAAAACTAAGTTTTCTCACTTTTCTTGAAACAAATAAGCAAAACAAAACAAAAAACAAAGAAAAACCAACTACATGAACATTAGTGAATTTGTTGAAAATTAATAACATTTAAAGGGGAGAATGGAAAGAAGACAATGCTTATATTATACAAAGCCACAAATTAGACACAAAGAATGCCTGATTAGAAAGTATCCTTGGCTATCTTTATACATGGATATTAAATGGCATATGAAGACAGAGCAATGCCAAGTTTAAGTGACAGGGGAGATATTATTAGAGAAAGATTATTTTTGTTACATTTTAAATCATAAATTGCCCAATACATAGGCTGATTATGGAGGTACTGATTAACATGATTGAAGGTGATAAAGTCCACTAACTACTAAGAGAAATTTGAAAAAAAAAATGCACTTGAAATGTGGCATTAGTGTGGAATTATGCTCACTTTTGTGACTGGTTTTTAAAAACATATAGTTTGATTTTATGACATTTAAAATGTCTTCATTATGAAAGAAGAACTTTAAAAAAGAATTTTAAAAGTAAAAATTAAGGAAAGAGGAAATAAAAAAGGGAAAAAAGTAGATGTAGTAAATAAAACAGGAAACTGTTTTCCTGAATAGACAAAAACAAAAAAACAAAAACAAAAACAAAATCCCAGAAGCAAAACCAAACAATTAGAAAAGCCTCTAGCAGATCCCAGTGAAGAATAAGACAGAAAATATAGAGTATGCCAATAATAATAAGAAAATATCCAAGATGGATTCAGACAATATTTAAATAAACAAAAAACCAGTCAAAGAAATCTGGTAGAAATATTTTAAGGGAGGTTTTGTTAAACCAGTTATCAGCACTTACTATAAAGCTGTCCTAATGCAAGCAGTAGTTTGCCATAAATAGACTAGAACAGCATAACAGAGAATTTAGAATAATCTTCAAAAGATGAGAGTGCTTCCTATAGGACCAGGAAAGAATAGTGCTGAAACAATTAATGATGACATGGAAAAAATGTAACATTAGACCCCTAACTTGAATAATAATACAATCCTAGATGAATTAAAATCCTAGCCAGTAAAACAAGAAGAGAAAATAGAAGCAATTAAAAGTATTATTTTATCTCCCTTCCAACAAATGTATCAACTTGTCTACTCTATGTCCTGCCTTCTGTTTACACAAGTGAAATCTTCCTTCTTGACAGGCTGAATTTTTAAATTTAGTTTCTGTGTTAGTCAGCTTTCCATTACTGTAACAATCTATCTGAGATATTCAGCTTAAAAGGAAGTAGATTTTATTTGGACTCATAATTTCAGTCTCTGGTCATTTGTTCCTGTTCTTTTGGGTCTGTGGCAGCACGGAACATCATGGTGGGATTGCATGGTAGATGAGGCAGCCAGGAAGCAAAGGAAGAAAAGAAATGGCCGAGATTCCACTATCCCCCTGAAGCACACACCTCTGATGACCTACTTTTCTCCACTAGACCACACCTCTTAAAGGCTCCACATATCCAGTAACACTCTGAGCTGTTGACCTAGCCTTCAACACACGGGCCACTGGGAGACATGTAAGATCCAAACTATTGCAATTATCCAGTATATTCCTTCTCTGTTTGCTACTTCGATCTGAATCTTCTCTCTTTTACCCTGCCGATTTCTCACGGGTGAAATTGCTACAAGATGCAGCATGCTGTCATAGCACTCTGTGCAGAAAATGATAACCAGCCTAGAGCTCCTATTCCCTTCTGGCTTCATTTATGTCCCCCTTTTAAAACAAAATCTATTAAGGGTTGTCTCCACTGACTCACTTTCCCTTTCCCCTCCAAACTCTCCAGACAGGTTTATATTTCTACCACTCTTTGGAAGCTACTCTTGATGAGCTCACTGAAGATTTCCATCTTACCATGTTCTATGGCACTCCTCAGTCATTTTTTCCCACCTCTCATTAACATTTGACACAAACAGATCATGTTTTACATTGTGTAACTCTTTTTTTCAGCTGGGTCTAGAAATGGATTTACCATGGAGGAAAAAAGCTTGGGCTTCAAGGAATTTTTTTTTTTTAAATAGGGATCCCAACATATCAATATGCTTTTGCTTATCTCAGGTAGGTATCTCTCCTGATTTCCACTTGAGAATAGTAGGTAAAGACATTGACTCTGAAATCAAATTGAGTTTAAATCATTGTCTATATTTTCTGAATGACTTCATTTGTTTTAGAAATTATAAATTTAATTATTTCAATTTTTCTATGAATCAGAAACATTTTAGAAAGCTCTGAGTGCTAAACAGAAAACCAGCCCCTGAAGCAGTCAAAGACCTACATTCCTACTAGTACCTCGACCAAGCAGATGCCTGGATGTGCACATTTACTAGGCTTAGATGGTCTTGTAGATGAATTTGCTCAACCATGGAAACAGCATATAAATCCAATGTAATTCAAGCCTTTTCTTTATTTTTCTGTGGTACCAGGATTTGAACTCAGTAGCAGCTTTTGCTAGACCCTGCCTCAACAAACAAGCCAGGCATGATGTCCTATGTCTGTAATCACAGCTATGCAGGAGGCATAGGTAGGAGGATCACTGTGCAGGCCCACCCAGGGGCAAAAACAGAGCATTATCTTAAATGAAGTTAGTCAGGTACAGAAAACCAAAACCCTCATGTTCTCTTTCATATGTGTAATATATACCTAATACAAATACAGTAATATTATGAAAACAGTTCACACTAAGGGGAAGTCATATGTAAAAGGGGTAAAAAAAGGAAGTTAAGAAGGTGACTGTGGTTGATATATTCTATACAAGAATGAATACAGAATTTTTAAGCTGGGTGAAATCACCATAAGAAAGGGACTAAGGTAGAAAGAAGAAAAATAGAAGAGATGAACCAACTCAGACTATAATACGTATATACTTGGAAGTGCCACAAGAACACTCCTTGTGTAGCTACCTTAAAGAAACAAAAGTGTCAGTTTTTTTTTTTCTTTCACAAAATTAAAGAGCAGGAGGACAGAACAGATCCTGCCTGGGGGCAGGGTAGAATTGGTACCAATGGGAGATGAGAGGAAGTAGGGCAAGGGTGGGGGAGGGTGAATATGGTACAAATATTATGTACACTTGTAGGTAAATGGAAAAATGAGACCTATTGAAATTATTCCAGGAATGGGGAGGGGAGAAAAAGAAGAATGGTGGAAGGGGGTGAATTCAAGTATGATATATTTGATATATTGCAAGAACTTTTGTAAATGCCACAATGTACCCCTACAAAGCACAATAAATAATAAAAAAAGAGAATGTGATGCTTTACAACTTAATAGGATTTATTATAAATATATAATTATGACTCTTTATTAAGAAATCCACCAATGTAATTAGCTTATTAACTGAAAAGGAGATAATACATACAGTCATCTCAGAAGTTCTTGAGAATATTGTCAATAATATTGATTCACACTTGTGAATATTATTGTTTTTAGTAAGCTATTTATCAAAGAAAAATTCCCTAAACAGGTGAAGCATGTCTATCAGTAACCAATTATGAAACTAGTAGCACAATATTAGTAAAGTTTGTATATGTAAGAAAAATCTTCATTTATTACTGATATTCAACATTATCCTATAGTTTTCACTGATACAATGGGATAAGAAAAAGAAACATAAGTCTTAAGAAGGGACACATTATCATAGAAAAAATGTCATGATAATAAGAGGGCCTAGAAATTTGCAAGATATGATTCGAGTTTTCCTACAATCCAGGAGCAAACAATTGAAAAATAAAATTTTCAAAATGAGTTAGACCTTAGGTGTTTGCTGAAGGACTAAAGCAGGCCTGGAAGCTGTCCCCAAGAAAGAGAGGCTGCCCTTGGGCAAGCACTACCCTTGAGTGTGCATCCTCCTAGCAGTGGCCGAGGTCCCATCTGAGGTTCAGGCACAGTGACTCTGAGCTTCCAGACACACACCAGAGCCCTTGGGAATTCTTCCACTGAGGATTCAGGGACCAGCTCACAATGCCCTTGGCACCTGAGACTTGGCTTCTGAGGAAGGGACCAAGAAACTGATGACGTTTCCTTGAATTTGCTTCACCAATGTCTTTCATATGGAACATCTTGAGAGAGAAGCTGGCATGGTCATGGTGTTCCCATAGACCACGCTTTGATGACTGGGAAAATAAATAATATGAATCATCTCAGAGTATCATTCATATTATTGGGAAAATGCTTCCTTCAGAACAACGTGGAAGACCTGATTTTGAGTTGATCCCACACACGAACTCTGTGGAGAGTGAATACTATGGACCCGTGGTTCCATCTTTTGCTGATTTTTGTATTCCAGTCTTTACAATTAGTTTGGGATCCATTGTCACCTGCACTAATACTGAACAAAACAATGAAAAATGATCTGGCTGCAAGTGAAGCTGCAATTAAAAATTAGCTGCCCTTGAAGATTCAGCTAACTTTTCTTCATGTCAGATTGCTATAATTGCAGATATGAAGGAACTGAGAAATCTTACAAATGTGAGCTCATTTAACTTGAATGAAGAGTTCAGAGGTATGGGACAAAGGTTGTCATCAGGGACTGATCAGTTGAGTAGAACCAGATCAGTTCCCAAGATCAGTGCTTCCTCCACCACCACTTCCTCCTCTGTTGTCTTCTCTTTAGCCTCTTTATTTTCCTTCCTTACAACCAGACTCTACTAATATTGGTGACTCAGATAATCCCAAGTGCAATGAAAAGCTGCACTCAGGTGTTCGTGAGACTACATAGAGTCATTCCAAAAGCAGGAGAAATGATGATGTTCCAAACATGTTGGATACTTTAAACTGAGCAAGACTAAGCTTTGTGCTATTGAACGGTCAGTTGGTGATGGACCATTTATAAAGAAAAGAGAGAAGTTCACACTAGAATCCAGTCTTTAATATCATATGTACTTAAGAGACATTTGCGTCTCAATGAGGTGATTCCTTTATAGAGGAAATAGATCTGGAGAGTCTCCTCCATTTTCTAGCCCAGAAACTTCAAGGTTTGGGTATTACATTTCCTAGACAGAAGGACAATGATCTAAGGGGAGACTTGATAAATATTTCCAAAGTTATCAGCAACCAAAGCTATGTCTACACTTGGAAGACAAGGTGTAGAAATATGCCAGCATATCTTTCACTGCCTTTCAGAGGACCATATCTTCTGTTTGTAACCATGGATGAAACCAGATCCAGGGATCTATTAGTGCCCAGGACTGAGGAAGACTTTTAAGAATAGCTGTGTCTGGTTTTGGAGGATTCAGCAGTTAGAGTTAGATCTATGATTTTTTTTCCCACATATGTTGGTGTTATCAAAAGGTGAATATATACTCCAATAATTTTCTTAAGCAATTATGACTTCCTAACTTAAGCACCATTGAATCTCTAAACAGTTGGAAATAATCTGGTTTACTTGGCCTCCAGCAATTTGGAGATTTTCAGAGGATAAAACTATAATTTATCGTTAAGATAGTCATAATTTTAATCATATAGAGTTAAGCTTTCTAAAACTTCTTCATGAGATAATAAATTATTCTTAGAAAAAAGTTCTCACTGTTAAGTGCTACAAGTAGAAATAGAATCTTTCTGACACATTTTGCCCATACTTGCTATGTAAATATGTATGCCTGACATTTGTTTCCTTTGATCCTATTGCACTCTGTTCCTTTGTAAATAGATTCAAAAACAAGCATGTCTTTTGAGAAAAAACAGAAGACCTAAGCAAAAGGATAGTCATACCATGTTCTTAGAAGGTAAGACACAATAGTGTAGAGCTCTTAATCCTTTTGAATATTACTCTATAAATTCTAAGTAATGACTTAACTTTGAATTTATCTCAAAAAAGGCCAAGGAAATATGTAATATGATAAAAAGAGAATTGCTGTACAAGATATGAAAATGTATTTTAAATAATAGTAATTAAATAATGCTTACAAATACAGAAAAAGAGAACTAAATACATGAAATCATATATATGTGTATGTATATATATATATATATCACATATATGAGAAATAAGCGTATGATGAAAGTGGTACTTCAGAGAAGTAGAAAGAATCATACAATACAGTATAGTTCTTAATATAGTATTAAGATAATTAGTTTCATATTTAGATAAAAAGTAGAACAGTTTATCACACCATGCTTAAACCAATTAAATCAAGGTTCAAAGTAAAACTAATTATAAAACTAGCAAAAAATAGGTGAGAACTGTCTTCATATAATGTGAACCTCCAAAAGCAGAAGAGAAAATTATCAATAGATATACCTACATGAAGTTGAAGTGTCTGATGGCCAGGCTTGGTGGTTCCTGTCTGTAATCCCAGCACTTGGGGAGGTGCAGACAGGAAGATAGCAAGTTTAAGGATAGCCTGGGATACATAGTGAGTTCAAGGACAGTTTGAGCTATATAGCAAGACCCTGTCTCAAAAACTAAGGGCTGGGTGTGGCTTAGTGGTAGAGTGGTAGAGTGCTCAACTAGCATGCACAAAGCCCTTGTTTAATCTCCAGCACCTAAAAAAAAGTGTCTACTCTATAAAATAACTCATCAACCCATCTACTCAAAGGAATGTAAGTCAGGATAAAATAGAGTCATTTCTACACTGATGTTCATTGCAGCACTATCCACAATAGCCAAGCTACAGAAACATCCCAGGTACCTTACAACTGATGAATGGATCAAGAAATGGTGGTATATATACACAATGGAGTTTTACTCAGCCATAAGGTATAATGACATAGGGTTTGAAGGTAAATGGATGCAATTGGAGGACATTATGTTAAGTGAAGTAAGCCAGGCTCAGAAAGACAAAGGCGCATGTTTTTGATCATATGTAGAAGACAGATCCAAAAAATAAACATGTAAACTAAACAATCATGATCATATACAAACTCATATGTAGAACATGTTTGTAACAGTGGAACTACTCTATGGAACTCAGGGAAAGACAGAAAGGAAAAGAGAACGATAGAGCATTAATAATATCATAAAACATAACATTTGTGAAGGTAGAGGATATAGGATGTGTATTGAAAGATGTTGAAACGGGGAGTGGGACATAAAGAGGTAAGGGAGAGTAATGGAAGGGATTGAACAGACCAAAGAATACTCATAGTGGGAATACATTGAGAAACCCCTTTGAACATCAACTTAAATATTAATAATGAAAGACAGTACTGTAAAATATGTGCAGTGTGTGTGCGTAGGTGGAAGTACTAGTGTGACGGGGGAGTTTGAATGAAGGAAATTAAAGTGAGGGTACATGGATGATGGACTTCATACGCTTATATGAAATGAAACAAAGAGACCTCTTGCAATTACTTCAAGTGGGGCAGGGAGAGGGTTAAGAGGGAGAGAGCATGGCGGTGATCTAACCTATATACAATATAAGCCTAATCAGAATTGTCACTATGAATCTCCACCTCTGTATAATGAACAGATCCTAATAAAAAATTTTATAATTAAAAAAACAAAAAAAATTTACCTTGTACCTGTATGCCCATTTATTGCAGTACTATTTACAATAGCCAAGACATGGAATCAGTCTAAATGCCTGTCCACAAATGATCTGCTAATGAAAACATAGTATATATACTCAATGGAGTATTATTCAGCCACAAAGAAGGATGAAATCCTGTCATTTGCAGGAAAATATATGGAACCGGAGAGCATTTTCTTAAGCAAAATAAGCCAGACACAAAGAAAAAAGTATCACATGTTTTTTCTGATATGTAGAAACTAAAAAAATAAAATGACCTGAAGTATAAGTGTGACTATAGAACTATTAGGCACTGGGAAGTGGACCTGGGGAAGGAGGTGGGAAGAAGGGAAGGGTAGGAGGGAGAATGGACATGATTAATGCATGATATATGAATACATGAAAGTGTAGAGTGAAACCCACTAATTTGTCAATTAATATGTGCTAATAAAAATTATCTCAAGTGTATAAGGAATATCTATGTATCTATTTTGTGAATCCACATACATAAAAATGGAACATAATAAAATATTATAAATATATTATATGAATTAGGAAAATATGTTCTCTTTATAAATAATAAAATGTTACTATTTTTTTCTTTTTTTTGTTTTGGCACTGCTGTTGTTTGAACTTATGGCCTGGTGATGACTAGGAGAGCACTTTACCATTGAATTAAACTTCCAGCCCTTTTTAGCTTTAATTTTTTTTCAACTAGGATCTCGCTTTTGCCAGGGCCATCTTCACGCTACCATCTTCCTACCTATGCCTCCCACATAGCTGGGATTACAGACATGTACAACCAGTGCCCAGGCCCTAAATGTTACTATTTCTTATATTGAAATTTATGTTACCTACAGTTCAACAAATAATATAAAAGTAGGAAAAAATAGAAAACAGTAGTTAACTACTGAAACATATTAAAGGTTAAAGTGATATAGAAAGGTTTTCTACCTCACTAGTGGCAGATAAATGTTAATGAAACAATAGTAAGATAGCTTTTTTGAATATTAAATTTGCAAGACATTAAATTTCAGATGATGCAATTATTAATAAAGATATGGACAGTGTGAAATAGTATACACTATTATAAGATTCTCAGAACTAACAAAATTTAAAATATTTGAACCATTTTGTGATAACAATTTCACTTCTAGAGCTCTTTTGTACAGATGGAAATACAGGTAGGACAATATAAAAACATTTGCTAAAGTAAAGGCTAAATAAATAACTGTGTGTCCATCCATAAAATTCTATATAACTGCTTGGTGAGGAAGTATATATTTGCAATCCCAGCACTCAGGCCAGTCTGGGTTATGTAGTGATTTCCTGGCTAGCTTGACTATATAATGGAACCCTGTAACAAAAAGAAAAAGAAAAACTATATATAACTATGAAAAAGAATATACTGCCTTAGAATACTCCCCATAATTTTTGCTTGGTAACCAATGTTTAGAAAACCCGAAGGATTTGGCCAAATTTACATTAATATTTGAAGAATATCTCAGCTGACTTTCAGACATATAAGAAGTACATAGTATGTAGTTCTTTCTTATCTTAAATCTGACTGAGGATCATATTCCACTTGTTTTGAGGGGCTTTCAATTTCAGCTGCTTTGGGTTTCCACCCTACTCTCACTGGTTCCTTCCCTATCCATGGAAAGAAGAACTTGGTTTCCATACTTTAGTTTGAGGTAAAAATTGGGCTCTGTCTACTAGTGGGCCTCTAAGGTATATGCCTTCCTCCCTCTAGCTTCTTTTTTTTTTTTTCTCTTTTATTATTCATATGTGCATACAAGGCTTGGTTCATTTCTCCCCCCTGCCCCCACCCCCTCCCCCACCACCCACCCCACCCCCTCCCGCTCCCCCCCTCAATACCCAGCAGAAACTATTTTGCCCTTATCTCTAATTTTGTTGTAGAGAGAGTATAAGCAATAATAGGAAGGAACAGGGGTTTTGCTGGTTGAGATAAGGATAGCTATACAGGGCATTGACTCGCCTTGATTTCCTGTGCTTGGGTGTTACCTTCTAGGTTAATTCTTTTTGATCTAACCTTTTCTCTAGTTCCTGGTCCCCTTTTCCTATTGGCCTCAGTTGCTTTAAGGTATCTGCTTTAGTTTCTCTGCATTAAGGGCAACAAATGCTAGCTAGTTTTTTAGGTGTCTTACCTATCCTCACCCCTCCCTTGTGTGCTCTCGCTTTTATCATGTGCTCATAGTCCAATCCCCTTGTTGTGTTTGCGCTTGATCTAATGTCCACATATGAGGGAGAACATATGATTTTTGGTCTTTTGGGCCAGGCTAACCTCACTCAGAATGATGTTCTCCAATTCCATCCATTTACCAGCGAATGATAACATTTCGTTCTTCTTCATGGCTGCATAAAATTCCATTGTGTATAGATACCACATTGAAAAATACCTAAAGAACCCATTCTATGAGTTAATGTTAGCATAAAAGACTGGAGAGAATAGACTTGGGATCACTTTATTATGCTTGTAAGGGAAAAAGAAAACAGAGAGAAGGAATATAAAATCTCCATAACTGGTTGAATTGGGTGATAGAGGAAGGGTTCAGATATGGGATGGAGGAAGGGAAAATATGTCCTCATAAACTAGGCACAGTGTATGGGCCCAAACTGTAATTGCAGATATTTGAGAGGTAGAGATGGGGAGGATCATGGTTTAAAGCCAGCCTGGGAAAAAAGTTAGACTCCCCCATCTGAAAAATAAGTTGGGCATGGTTGTGAGTGCCTCATATCCCAGGTATGCAGGAGGTACATGTAGGAGGATAATGTCTGAAGTTGGTCCCCAGGAAAAATGTGAGCCCCTATTTGAAAAATAAGTAAAGCAAAAAAGGACTGGGGTCTATATATATGTATGTATACATATTATATACATCTCTATGTATACAATGTCCTTAGAAAAGATCTGCATGGACACTAATCAAATAATTAAAAATAGACACTAATCAAATAATTAAAAATATAGTATTCAAAGTAGTAGTACTCAGTAGTGAGCCATATTTAACAGTATCTGAAATATTTAGAGAAGTTTTTACTTTTATACATCAGGAAAAAAATTTACTCCAGAGGAAAAATAGACTGGGTGGTGGCTAAAACTTGTAATCCCACCTATTCAGGAGGCTGAGATGGGGAGGCTGACAGGTCTGAGACTGGCTCCAAGCAAAAATGTGAGATTCAACCTGAAAAATAATTTTTAAAAAAAGGGTCAGGTCAAGTATAGAACAATTGCCTAGCAAGTGTGAGGTTCTGAGTTCAAACCCTAATACTGCCAAGAAATGTAAAATATACCAAATGAAGGTATGTTTTCTATAAAATTCAGTTTATGATTATTAGGATGTAGCTAAATCAAGGAAACTGCCTACACTAATAATCTGTGCCTACTTAGTTGATACAGAGATGAAAACTTGGAGGTTTATTTAAAGCAAGTTCTTTATTATTATTTGAGCTATTTGAAAAATAAAATTCCATCATGGAAAAATATGAATATAATACATATGCCCCCCAAACAATACATAAAGGGACATGATATGATTTCTAGAACTTTAGAACACTTTGGGCAGAGGATGAAGCACAGGAAAAAGTCTGTTTTCACCATGAAAAAGTACAAATTAATTTGGGGGCACAGAGAAATGTATTAATTCATTTTCATGTTGCTTGTTATCTGGAGACTATTAGAAACACAACCAGCAGGATTCTGGCAAACTAGTTTAGAATTATTCTAGAGCATTTACTGAAGACTCCCAGAGCTCTTTAACCTAGGAAATAGGAAGAGCAGAGAGCTAAGTAACCAGAGACATTGGAAAAAGTACTTACTTCCATTGTGGAACAGGGCTTTTATGGGTCTGAAATCAAGGATCTGAAGTATGCATGGCACTCAGAACCTGGGATGCAAGGATTTGGCTTGAAAAAGGACATTTTGTTCTTTACATTGCATCAAGTTCATGCTATCCTGTTGGTTCATAAGGAGATAAAACTAATAACTAGAACTTTAATCTATAGAGATAGGAAGCACACTAGTGGTTGTCTAGGGCTGGTGTGAGGGAGGGAAGTGAGGGACTAAATGAGTGATAGCTAATGTATGTAAGATTTCTTTTAGGGGTGATAAAGTTGATAGTGGTTAATAGATGCACATAACATAGCTGTAAATATACTGAAAACCATTGAATTGACTACACCAAGTCATAAATGAACTATATCTAAATAAAATCCTTAAGAAAAGGAAAATAAATTCCAGCTGATAATAGGTGAGCAAAAGAACCACTAGTACATGTGACTCACGATGAATTAACTTGAATGGTGAATTATTGAATTATCAAAATTAAATAAGAAACTTTGTTTCATCTTTATATAAGGGAAAAGAATAGTAGGATAGTGAGTTGTTATTAGTAAAATGCTATCACCTTCATGCTTTTCCAAAGACCTAGTTTTGTTACGTAAGCTGAGAATAAAACATAATCGTTGGTTCTGTTTTCTGTCTCTTTAACATACTGCATCTCCCACTAAGACCATCCCCTTCTTTGTGTTCTAATTATTTTGTTCCCCTTGCTCTGCATTGAACAGTTCATAATATACATATTAAATGATACCTTTAAAACAAAAACAACTGCGTATAAACATTGTTTGCATTATATTTTGATTAGGACCAATGATCTAAATTCAATGACATAGAAAGTCACTTTATAATTTTAAAAGGCAATTTTCCTGATTCTTAGTATGTGTTCTAACATTAAATGAACATGTCACTATGATAAGTTCTTCAGTCAACATGCCACAAAGAATGTACAATTTTTATCTCTGTAATAAAGATGAGAAAACTGAGGCAAACTGGGAAATGTCAAAGTAGAAAGAAAAATTACAGTTTTTTTTTTTTTTTTTGGTGGTGGTGGTACTGGTAATTGAACCTAGAACCTTGCACATGCAATGCAAATGCTCTACCAAAGAGCTACATCCCCAGCACCTCAGTCTTCTTAATCAATCTTTACATTAATTACTCAGTGAATATATGAAAGTTGAGCTAACACACACACACACATATGTATATATAAATTAAGGTATCAGGAAAACTTACATGTTTAAAATAAAACAAAATCTAGGGCTTTCTTGCAATGACTGGAACAGAGTTTTACTTATTCTCAATGTCAATGGACATAAGCTCACACATGTACACATACATGCACACACATGTACACACATACACACATGTAAACACACATGTACACACACAAGTACTATCCATGTTTTCCCCCCAAAGCTATATAAAGGTTACCTAATCTAAAAAAAGATATTCAGCTTCACATCTTATGAGATGCTATATAGTTTTAATATCTGTCCTTCCCTGCAGCTATCTCCCAACAATAAACTATACATAGGAATCAGAGTGTAAAGGGAAAATAAAGATATATAGTGACACTAATATGAGAAAGCAAAACACCTAGAAATTCAGTGAAAATATTAATAATCTCAGTGAAAAATTCAAACTTCTTGATATTATGTAGGTAAAATATTCAAACTATTCGTTTGAAAAGTTAGCTGTGTTAAATAGATATTCTATATTGTTTGAAAATAAAATAACTTAAAATGGCCTATTATTCCTACATTGCTTTTTTGCAAACCCAGTCATTTGATTTTAGTCTTTGGTCTATTTACAAACAGATGATTTATAAATAAATCTTTACACTTTCACTCAATGGATTGTATCCTGCTCAGAAAAGCAATACATTAGTTATATATTACCACAGTTTTCATTCCTAAAACTATATTTTAGAATATTGGTCTGGAAATTGTGTGTTATTTTTTGTTGTTGTTTTAAGACTTCTAATTAAAAATGTTTTACATTTTCATTTTTTATAAAGATCAGTTTATTTATATTTCTTTTATTACTTATGCTTTTGGCGTCCTACCTAAGAATCATTTGCCAAATCATGATTTACTCTTGAACCCCATGAGTTATTTAGTAAGCATTTTAGTGTTCTAAACATTAATTTTTCAAACTGTTATTTAACTATCTATATATCTATTTTTTTTAGTTTACTTTTCTATTATTGTGCTGGGGGGGTAACACTGTAGCATTTACAAAGGTTCTTACAATGTATCAAATAGATCATACTTGAATTCACCCCTCCAGATAGGGTCTCTCTGTTGCCCACTCTGTTCTTAAATTTCTGAACCCAAGTGATTCTTACACCTCAGCCTTCCAAGTAGCTGGAACTATAGGTTCCAACCTGTTTTTCATTTTTCGTCTCTGTCTCTGTCTCAGTCTCTCCACTTGGGATTAAACCCAGGGCCTCACATATGAGTGCTCTATCATGCCCATCCCTGTATGTATGCTAACTTGTATTTCATGCCAGAGTTTTGTTCCTTCAAATGGAGAATGATCTTTCCCATTATGCCATGCACATTTATGGCAAAGGCTTGCTTGTATGTGCATCTCAGCATGGAAATGAGTTTGGAGATACTATCTTGAACTGCAATCTCTCCTGCTTAGCAGTGGAAAGCTTTTCCTGACCAAACTGGTTACACACTCTGTAACCCCTAGCGACATTCCCATATGCACCACACTACTTCCTTCAGGCATGGCTGACTGAGGGGATGTGGGGGAGGAAGAGAGCTCAGACTTGCAGCTTATCACCCTGTCAACTTCTTAATAAAGTTGCATTTATGAGGAATTAGATGACCCTGTTCACTAACTTCTTAGAAAAGACATTCAGTACCACATATCATCATCTTTAGTGTCCCCTTCTACTTCAGCATCTTCCAAATACTCAGCAAACAGAGGTTCAAACTAAGATTTATTTTCAACATGTAGATTTTATTTTGATTTTTAAAAGCCTTCTGGCTCCTTGTCTTTCACAGTCTTTAATCTTGGGGCTGTTTTTCAAATTCTTATCATTGGCTTCCTCAATTTCACCTACCATGCTCATTTCTTCATCTATATTGGTTCCTTCTCTCAATTATTTTTTTTATCATCTCTCAATGTCTCCCCAGGTACAAGACTGTCAGGTATACCTCTTCTTTACTCAGTAGGGAATGTTGAAGTGGCATTCGATATTCTTTCTCAATGGAGCTGTCATACTGTATGCTTTATTGACTTTATCAACTGGGCCACTCTGGCAGTGGGAAACAGAAATTCTCAGGATATGTAATGTCATGCATCATTATTTTTCTTTCTTTGTATCAGGCTGTGAGTCTATATCAGACTCAAAATCAGGACCAGGAAGCATATGTCTTAGCTTCTCAGTGGAGCTTACATTGGATCACTTCATTGACTTTGGCATCAGGCTTCCCATAGAAGTAGGAAAAAAAAAAAAGTGATTTCAGAGAGGTCACAACAATTTTTTTCTCATATGGCATTTCAGATGTAATGTGCACTTCAATATCATCCTCCTCTTCAGAACAATCTGGATTTAAACCAGGTTCCAAATCAGAACTAGAAAGCACACATTCTATTAGATGTGGTTTCTCAGCTCAGTTCATATCACATTAAATTGTTTCGTGGACTTTGGGCATCAGCCCTCTGGAACATGTTGGGATCTGTATAATAAACTCTCACCAAGGGGCCCATAGCTATCCTTCCCAAGTGGCAATTCAGATGTATTAGCCTTCTCTTGTTCATACAGCTGTACACCCATTTGGCATCTACTTCTGATCCTGAATCTGGCCAGAAAGTATATGTCCCATTTGATGCTATTTCTTAGACACCCTCATACATAGCAAGACCCCTTTATTTACTTAACTGCACTGGGTGGGCTGAGTGTGTGTGGGGGGCAGTGGTTCTCTGGGGAGCCTGGCTTTCTTTCTTTTCACTGAGGTTCTTCTGGGCATTGAATTACAGGCTCAGGTCTTCAGCTGCTACACTGGAGGAGAGCTGCCTCATTTCCTAGAGTGGGCTCACATCTGCAGACCTGTACTCTTCTGACTTCACATTGTGCCTTTTAACCAACTGAACCTCATTTTTGGTTTTATCAGGAGATGGTGGGATTTGGGGAACCATCCCTTATCCATTTTTTTTTAATCCAAATTTGTCTTCAAGCCAGTGCTTGACTTCATGATCTCTTTCTCCCTTACAACATCAAGACCTGACTCCCACAGCACTGCAGCTCTTTGCTCATCTGTAGGAGGATTATAGAGATGCCCCTACTTTCACAGGAATTCTGAGAAATCAAACTGTGCTGGGCTACATTGTCTGGCATGCCTTTGCTAAAGGCCAGGAATGCAAATGGATGCTTTCCTTAAAAGTCAGAATTTACTGCAGGAGATCCACTGCCTCTTCCTCCTCCTCCTTCCTCTTTCTCAGAGGCAGTGGAGCTTCTGAGAGGTATGTTTCTCAGTGAAAATGTTATTAGTAGTTCTCATACCATGTAGCTGCCTCTTCTGAGAAATGTTTTTTAGTGTCTGTGTCAATAGCAGTGTAGGGATACTGGTCATGCAGCCTGCTTCATGGCCAATGGCTTACGAATGAATGTCTTGTTTTGTGCATATGTTTTCAGCCTGCTCAGGACCAGTTTGAGTCTCTTCCATTTGATTTCTTTTTGCAAAGGCATTCTAAAGTTGGATCTGTGCTCTATGGTAAGACACTGAGAATTTAAGCCACTGGTTAATGTTCTGCTTAATTTATTAATTGATATATAACATACTATATATTTGTGGGATAACATGTTTTGATACGTGTATGCTTTATGAAATGTTTAACTTTGGTTAAGCATAGCCATCTTCCCAATCTTTTATCATTGTTTTTATGGTGAAAACATTCAACCACAGTAACCTGCTTTTCAAACTTTGACTTCCCAGCCTCTAGAAGTATCAGGAAGATTTTCTGTTTAGGCCATTCAGTCTGTGTATTTTATGGCAGCCCTAGATGACTACTACAGTATGTCTTACAGCTAAAGCTCTGAAGCATTGAGTGAGTCATAGATAGTCTTTGAGACTCAGTTTCCTAATTTGTAAATTGGCAATATTAACCCTTATTCCACCCAAGTTGCTGGAAAGATAAAGGAGATACTATATCTAAAGTGTGACAGAGACAGAGCAAATTCTCACAAAGGTATTACTTCCTTTCCCATCTGATCCTTTGTTTCTTATCATCTGAACACAACTGCAAAATGTAAAAGAAACAACAATGCCAACATCACTCTTCAAATAGGCATCATAATAATAATAGCTAGAACTATTGAGTGTCTCCTATGGTTTTGTATGAGCACTATACCACTTACTTGTATTATCTTAGTGAGTCCTCAAGGAGACTTTACAGTAAGTATTGTCTTTCATTTTAACAGGAAAGGAAACCAAAGCTCAGAGAAATCAGTAACTTAAGGTTACACAGTTATTATATGGTGAAGCCTGGATTCATATCCATGTCTGCCTGGCTTCCTGGGCCATGTTTTACTCATTTTTTTATTCACAAGTGTGTGAGTATTGTTCATTTAACTCAAAGGGGTTGAACAGGGGATTCAGTCACTGATTTATGCACCTCTCTGTCAAATGGGACTCACAGAAGTGAAAATTAACAGTAAATAGAATGATAAATACTATATTTTCATGATACATTATTGAGTTTATACTGAGATTTCACCTCTATCTGACGTAGCCAGAAAAGAGTACCAGAGTCAGTATGCTGAACCGACAAGGTTGAGAAGGACATCTTGGGCAAAAGGAATAAAGTACAGAGGCATGAGGCCCAGGCCCATTGGACAGCCACATGTAGTGCCAGGTGCCCAGAGTGAAGGACATATAATAGAGAACTGGAATAAATTATGCAAGAGAAGTTGGTAGAGTGAGATTATAAAGAACATTTATTTGACATATATTAGAAAGCCATTCTTGTGTGTTTTGCTCCTTAAGACAGTTTTTCTTCAAAGAAAGGTCTGTACCTGTCTATCTGTAAATATCCAAAGTGTAGCATGGGGTGGTGGTCATTTCATGAATGTTTGTTGAATGAAAAAAGTAAATGAATGAATGAATAAGCATTAAGGACAACATAATATGTAATATATACCTTTAGATCTCTGATTGCAGGGGTACAAGATCAGGGAAATGATTAATAGTGAGGAGAAAATTATGAACAAAGGCATCATGAGGAGGATACTGAAAATTTACTCAGGAGAGGAGCTACTATTAAGTAATATAAGAAAACCCAGATGGTTGATTGAGGACAGGTGAGGAGATGGGGATGAGGAGCAGATTTTGAGAGAATATACTTGAGGTTTGGACAGGTTGAGTTAGAAATGGTTGGAATCTGTAGTTTGAGATCTCTCATTATCACTTAGTTTTGGGAGAGAGAGAAAGAGGAGAGAGAGAGAGAGACAGAGAGAGAGAGAGAGAAAATGTATAAAGGTAGAAGGTGTGGAAGGTGTGGACAGGAAAAGTTCTGGGGTGAGACCCTGAGAAGGAACAAGTGCATTCAAGAGTTTGGTACAGCAAAAATTTCTAAGTTTAAACATGAGATTTCATTGGATTCCTTACCATTCAAAGGGATAATAGTTTAAGATACTGCATTCATCAATTTTTGTTTTTCTTCCTTACATAGACCCTAAGCTCATCTGTAGAATGGATTGTGGTTTACTCTGTTTGTCTTTGCCTAAGAGTCATGTTTGGAACATAGCAGACATTCAGTAATCACACTGAGTGATAAAAAATGGAAAGTAATGGAGACAAGGAAAACCCGAGAAAAATGGGAACCTGAATTATTCCTTGTGACAGAGGTCTTATGGACATGGGAAAACAATAATAAACATAATATATTCTGGATTAGTTCTCAACCTGAATGTGACCCAGAGGGGACAGAGAGAAAAGAAGCTCTTCAGGGCTGTTTTTTTGGTCTCCTCTGACAGGATAGAAAAGGGAGACTTGGTAACTGCACTATTTTTACCTCTTTAGGACACCAGAGTGATTCTCTAGCACGATCAGGCACAAATTGTGTATAGTTGAGAATGTGGGAAAGTTTTTTTCCCTTTTATTTCTAAGTGAGATTAGGATAGTCACTTTACAGAAACCATAGAAGACTACTGTTGAAGGAAATTGCCAGTAATATTTTACAAAAACATTGGTGCTCTGCATATATTTTAGAGTTTTTTCTCAATCTATTTACTGGTAAATATTAGGCATATGTAAAAGTGAGTGCAAAAGGAGACTAATTATAATTTTATAGCATTTAATTACTTAAATACTGTTAATAATCTTGATTTTTAAATTTGTTTAATAGTACAAATGACATTAAATTCAATGAAACTTGTAGTAATTACATGAACGCTTCCTTGTAATTTACACAAATGATACCATTACAGCATCAGTATGACGCCTCACATCACATGTGATCCTCATTTTAAGAAAGTGAAACTCAGAGACGTTCAGCTATTGCCCAAGGTCACAAACCAAGCAGGTCGGTCCTTGAACAGAGATGCAGACCTAAGTCTGACTGGGTCCTGAACTGGAGTTTCCATCTAAGATACTCAGTTTCTTCTTACTTTGATGGTTTGGGCAATTATCAATTATTAGATATTAAATATTTTTACAAAAGTGTTTTTTAAAAAATTTAATGACAAAAAGTGGATAAGCTTTTAGCTAGAAAATCCAGCAACCCAGGAATTTTGTTCTCTAAAGTACTGATGATTATTCATAGAGGGATTCCCCTATTACACCAGGAAGTTTGGCTGTAGGTATGGAGTTAGAATACAGAACTGGATGACAGAAATCCCAGGTGTTGTATACAGCTTAAAATGCAGTGTGGATGGTTATCCTTGAGCATTCCATACATGGATACAACAGTTGAAATTCTGACCAACTTATTCATGGGGTTGTGGGTAAAGATGTTGTCTCCGAGTTCCAATTAAAGAGATGTTATCTTTTGAGAAAGTTCTGTTTAGTTCACTTGCCCATTTCTTTATTGGTTCATTAGTTTTGGGAGAATTTAGTTTTTTAAGTTCCCTATATATTCTGGTTATCAGTCCTTTGTCTGATGTGTAGCTGGCAAATATTTTCTCCCACTCTGTGGGTGTTCTTTTCAGTTTAGAGACCATTTCTTTTGATGAACAGAAGCTTTTTAGTTTTATGAGGTCCCATTTATCTATGCTATCTCTTAGTTGCTGTGTTGCTGGGGTTTCATTTAGAAAGTTCTTACCTATACCTACTAACTCCAGAGTATTTCCTACTCTTTCCTGTATCAACTTTAGAGTTTGTGGTCTGATATTAAGATCCTTGATGAAACTAGTACAACCACTCTGGAAAATAATTTGGAGGCTACTTAAAAAGCTAAACATTGATCTACCATTTGATCCAGCAATACCACTCTTGGGGATATACCCAAAAGACTGTGACACAGGTTACTCCAGAGGCACCTGTACACCCATGTTTACTGTGGCACTATTCACAATAGCCAAGTTATGGAAACAGCCAAGATGCCCCACCACTAACGAATGGATTAAGAAAATATGATATCTATACACAATGGAATTTTATGCCATGAAGCCATGAAGAAGAACAAAATGTTATCATTCACTGGTAAATGGATGGAATTGGAGAACATCATTCTGAGTGAGATTAGCCTGGCCCAAAAGACCAAAAATCATATGTTCTCCCTCATATGTGGACATTAGATCAAGGGCAAACACAACAATGGGATTGGACTTTGAGTACATGATAAAAGCTTTAGCACACAAGAGAGGGGTGAGGATAGGTAAGAAACCTAAAAAATTAGTTAGCATTTGTTGCCCTTAATGCAGAGAAACTAAAGCAGATACCTTAAAAACAACTGAGGCCAATAGGAAAAGGGGACCAGGAACTAGAGAAAAGGTGAGATCAAAAAGAATTAACCTAGAAGGTAACACACACGCACAGGAAATTAATGTGAGTCAACTCCCTGTATAGCTATCCTTATCTCAACCAGCAAAAACCCTTGTTCCTTCCTATTATTGCTTATACTCTCTCTTCAACAAAATTAGAAATAAGGGCAAAATAGTTTCTGCTGGGTATTGGGGGGTGGGGGGAGAGGGAGGGGGCAGAGTGGGTGGTAAGGGAGGGGGTGGGGACAAGGGGGAGAAATGACCCAAGCCTTGTATGCACATATGAATAATAAAATAAAAAAAAAGAGATGTTATCTGCTAATTTCCATTACAACTTTAGGATAAATGGATGGTAAAAAACTGAACAAAGCTTATCATAGCAGAGAAATGTCCCAAAGGCCACCTCTTTGCTAGGGATCATCATAAAGGCCAATTAGCCCTCAAGATGAGAAGACAACAATTTCTTAAGCTCTAATTGTCTCCCCACCAGAAGAGTTGTGAAAGCAGAGGGTGGCAGTCTTCTCTGAAGAGAATAAGGATACTGTCCCTAAGTGGTTCCCAGTGATTCCCTCAGAACAGAGCATTCACCTAAGACCAGGCTGCTCTGTTGTGTAACATCCATCTCAGGGGCTCCATTATTTTAAGATTGAGTCGTCCTTTCCACATGTCACCTAAAGCCCTTTATAGCCTGCTCTCCAGCCTTGTTTTGCGTTTTGCTTCCCACGTGGTCTTCCCAACCTCGTTGGGCTTCTCCCAAGTTACCTTCAGGCATGTTCATAAAAGTGCTTGAGAACTAAACATATGCATGAATATTTACTTAATTTCTTAAACCAGAAACAATTCATGAAACAGGATTTTACAATTCTTCCTTTTGTAATGATAAATGCAGTAAGACACCAAGTAGATGACAAGGAGGCAGATAGTAATGAGAATAAACTACTAATATTTTGTCTTTTACAAATGAATCACACATGTGAAGAAAGAAAACTACTCCTTACCACAAAGAAGAATGCAATTCTGTCAACTGCAGGTAAATGGATGGAAGTGGAGAATATCATCTTAAGTGAAGTTAGCCAGGCTCAGAAGGGCAAAAGCTGCATGTTCTCCCTTGTATGCAGATTATAGACCCAAAACAAATGCAGTAATATTATGGGACACAGGTCACACTAAGTGAGGCTGTGCAAGGGCAAGGGAAGGAAACCAAAAACTTGAATAAGGTTGATGTGCACACTGTACAGAAATGAATATAGAAATTTTAAACTGACCAGGGCCACCCTGGGAAACGGACTAGGGAGGAGTGAGGAGGACTGGAAGAGTTGAATCAAGTGGAGCTGTAACACACATATGCATGGGAACAACACAAGGAATCGTCATGTTCCTCGTTTTATCTTTTTATCTTTTATGTTATCAGAGAACAGGAGGGCAGAACAGGTTTTGCGTAAGAGGAGAGGTGGTGCTGGTGGGAGGGGGAGGTGGTGGGGATAGGTGGTGGGAGGGGTAGGAGGATGCATATGGTGCAAACAATGTATACACATGTATATAAATGTAAAAAATGATACTAGTTATAACTGTTTCAGGAATCAGGGGAGGGGGAATGAGGGAGAGAAGTGGAGGGGGGCATTCAAGTATGATGTGTTTGATATATTGTAAGAACCTTTGTAAATGCTACAATGTCCCCTCAACCAGCATAACAATGATAATAAAAAAACTATTCCTTAAAAATCTGGTAGATTATTTTAGGTCATATTACAAGCAAAATGGAATGTATTCAATTAAAATGATTGAGAAATAATATTCTTTAAAGTAGTTGTCACTTTAATTATTCATAATTTTAATTCTCAACTTTAGAGCCAAAAGACAAATTTTAGATAACTGGGTAGCTATTATAAAGCTAACCAGATACCATTGTCTTTCTTCTTGCTTCTATAGTAAGCCTTATAGACTAAGTGCCTGGCTATAAATAAAACTATTGATGTTAAAAGGTCATGGTTATGACCTTTCACATGTTTCTTCTCCACTGTATCTATATACACTGTATACTTTACCCAGAAAAGGGATTCTTTATTTAAGAGAGCTTAAACTGTTCAAATTTGTAATGTACTGGGTATTTTGGAATGTCTGGGGGACTTAGTGGATAAAGAACTGACCTTTCATCTCTGAACCCAGACACAGTCAACCTCAGATAAGTGAGAAGTTTTGTGTCAGTTGCCTGTATGATAAACTGGTACTCTCCACTATTTTCCATCCCAATTAAGCATAACTGGCAAGTCTGGCCTCAAGAGGCACATGAAGTATAGAAATGGAATTGCTTCTACTCTTGGAAAGGGTGTCTGAACCTTCAAGATAGGATTTTAAGGTTATAAATGGGCAGTATTGGCTAAAGTACTATCTAAAGATAGAAATACATAAACTTGTATGAAAGCTATCCCAACTCCCATAATCACATGCAAATTTGAGGTGTTGGGATGTTTTTTCAGATTCATAGTTTGGGCTTTTATTTGGCATGTCTTCAAATTCAGTTTGTAAAATATTTCTTTTTTTATTACTTTACAGAAGAAAAGATAAATGTGGTAAAGAGTAGCAGTGGTATAAAGTAGTAATAGTATATAATGCAACTGATCACAGATAGAGTCAACTTGATGTTCACGGAAGAATGCACCAAATTTTCTAAAATAGCAAATAATACACATTCCCTGAATTTTAATTTGGAGTTTGTGATAAGAAGTTATGGCAAGATTTGCATTTTCTAGCAGGGTGCCAATGACTCATACCTATAATCCTAGCTACTTGGGTGGCTGAGTTCAGGAAGACCACAGTTCAAGGCCAGCCCAAGAGAATAATTGGACAGACTCTTTCTGCAAAGTAACCACAGCAAAATGGACTGTAAGTGTGGCTCAAGAAGTAGAGTGCTTGCTTCGTAAATGCAAACCCCAGTTTCACCAAAGAACAAAAAAAATTTCCATTTTCTTAAATTTTGCTCATCTAACATTAAATTCCTCTGAAAATAAGCATTGCAATTACTTTAAAGGCTATGTAAGCTTCCTGAGGACATGACTGCTGTTTCGTATATTTTTGATTTTCAAATATGTAACCTAACATCATACAGCACGTGATCACTAACTCCCTTATGAGGAATGAGAAATGCTTTAACAAAGTATTATTATATTTAAATTAAAAATACATTAAATGATTCAGTTACATGCACACAATGGTTTTGGAGAGGAGAGGTTGAATGATTCCTCAGAAATATTCAAATAACAGTATTTGTAAAAATTAAGTGACAAGAGGATTTTAACTTTTTTCCTCCAAAGACAGAAGACAATGGCTGCTACTATTGAACTGAGCTGAATTATAGCCTTTAGTTAAATACTACTGAGAAATTTACAACATTCAGTTTCATATCAAGTTGTATTAAATTAACAAAAGTAAAAGACAATATTTTTTTCCTGAGGATATGTGACAAATGACAATAAAGGACAACATGGTGAATAACACCAATCTAATGTCTTTGGTTAGCTTACAGGTTGTTTTAATTAGCCTCCACAATTTTCTGTATTTTGTAAGTACCATAAAATAAGAAATTTTATTTTGTATTTTTATTTATTTAATTATTGCTATTTTTTCAGTGCTGGAATAGAACCCAGAGCCTCACATATGCTAGGCAAGTGCTTAAACACTGAGCTATCCCCCATTTCTAGTTTCTTTTTTTAACTAGGAAAAATAGTTAAAACAAAGGGTACTCCCTAAATTCTACTTCATTACAACCTTCTCTTTGCCCATATATCCATTCATATTTGTAAAATGAAATATAATATTCACTCTGTAAATTTGAAAATCATTAAGTTCATTGGACATTAGAGAACAATATTTGGAAATTTTTATATTTATTTGTTTTGAATGTTGAGTGAAGGTAAACTCAATAGAAGTGAAGAATGCAAATTCAATAGTAAGGGAAATTGTAGTTGGAAGGGGCTGAGAACTTGAAGCACTTGAGAGAAATTAAGTTGAGTGGCCTAAAAGAAGAAAAAGTAAGACTAATATGATCTTTGTGCACATATATGATCAGGATACATCATGTTACTGGGTTTTGCCAAATTATCAGATTAACCAATTGATTACTTAATCATACTTCAATGAAGACATTAAATATGTACTACAAAAATATTAAATGAATGGGAATACACTCTGGAGAAAGAAGTAAGGTCCAGAGGGTAAGAGACTGGAAATACTAAGGTATGAAAATTGAAGGGGAGAAAATGATGCCACGTTTTAGAAGATAAACTTAGAAATATAGACTGAAATATTATAAGAGTTGGAGTAGAATATTGATATGAGGGCAAAAAATCAAAAGCTAAAATTCAGGTTTTATGATTAAAGATTTTTGTGTTTAGTTCTTTCACCAAGATGGCACAAAAAGCAAAGAAAGAACTGCCTCTCCCAAAACTGAAGCTGAAGCCAAAGCCAAGACTTTTAAGGTCAAGAAGGCAGTGCTGACAGGCTTTCACAGCCTCAAAAAGAAGCAGATTTGCACTGTGACCCACCGTCACGAGGCCCAAGACTCTGTGGCTATGGAGGCAACCCAAATACCCTTGGAAATGTGATCCCAGCAGAAAGAATCTTGACCACTAAGCCATCATCAAGTTCACCCTGACCAATGAAGATAGAAGAGAACAACACACTTGAGTTCATTGTGGATGTCAAGGCCAACAAGCACCAGATCAAACAGGCTGTGAAGTTGCTCTATGACATTGATATGGGGGTCAATAACCTGATCATACCTGATGAAGAGAAGGCCCACGTTGGGCTGATTCCTGATTACAATGCTTTGGATGTTGTCAACAAAATTGGAATGCTCTTAACTGAGTCCAGCTGGCTAATTATAAATATACATTTTTTTACCATAAAAATATTTTTGTGTTTATTTTTAAGGTGTTTTAAGATAATCCATTTTATCCATATGGCTTTTCAAAGGGAGAGTAAATGCAATTATTGAGAACCATTTAGAAATATGAGAAAAAGTATTACCTTTTGATACTGTTTCCCTGTTAACATGGGACACTAAGTATGAGTCCAGGAATTCCAATACCAATACAGGAAATTTTTATCTTTCCTGTATCTTTCATTTAGAGTTAGTTTTTGTTTATTTATTGAAATAAAGCTTACAGATACTTTGCTTGGGGTAAATCACTGTATCCAGGTGTCAGAGGTATATAGCTATAAGAATCTGCAAAAATCACAAGTTGAATTCCATATCACCATGACCTTTACACAGATCCTTTACAGCTGCATTTACAATTGTAATTTAAATACCTGTTTACTCAATTATTAATTTAATGTATGTGTCTCTCACTAGGCAAGAAGGCAAGGTTATGTTTCCTTTGCATTACCAAGTCTGAGTTGCTAACTGTGTTACACAGAGTAGGTGCTTAAAAAATAACTATTGAATGTAATATCAAACCAATGAATGAATAAAGCTCTTTGAACTTCCATTTCCATTTAGTTCACAGGTAAGAAAATAAATACCTGCATTTTCTATATGCAGAAATGATTTTTGTTACTTTAAAGATAAACAATACATTTTAATGTATAGCTCATTTTAAATGAATGACTTACTGACTTAGAAACAAGTATTTTTCTGGAAGCTGAATCAAAAAGCAAAAATACATGCTCAAACTCCATAAAATATTTAATAGAATAAAATATCAATTTAGCAATGAAAATGCAAGTCACTGACAATCATTATGCATTTTCTTTAAAACATCTGCATGTTTCTCTTATATAAAGTACTCTTTAGAGATTCACAAATTGAAATTAAAAACTGTGTCCACTTATTCAGTGTCTGCAGGCACTTGGTGCATGTGACATCCAAGAGAAGACCACTTGCTTTAAAGATAATAACATTGTTGGAATGTTAACAGTGTAAAACTTTCTAAAGGAAAATTATTTCTTTACTGAACAAGGAAAGAGTCAGATTGGCTTAGTCCATTTTGCACTTTTGTGCTGGGGAATCTCTGGGTTTAAATGACAGCAACTTCAGTCTTTGCTTTCCAATCCCTTAATCCTTAAGGAGCATAGGTTTCAGTTCAAGACTACTTCACACAGAACATAAGAAAGGACTCTGTGAGCCTAGCACAAGTATGATGATCTTTTTTTCAGCTGTGATCTTTCACTTGCATCCCATAGTAAAAATGACTTTGAGGCAAACCAGTGTCAAATAATTAATGCTTTTTCAATGAAGGACTTTTTCCCCTACTATGCTATAATGCAATGCATGAAAAGCAATAAATGCTTTCATGTAAGCCACTTGTACCTGTGGTTTTCATCACTGGTTCACTGGGATCCCTCACATTACAGAACCTTTGTGAGGCGCCTAAGCTGAAATGGAAAGAAAAGCTGGCCTGGGAGGTTTTACATCTGGTAGCCTACCCCATTATTTAAACAGGCTACATCTTTAAAAAAATTTAAGAAAAGGAAAGAAAGGAAAAAAAGTTATACAGGTTGAATTGGGGCAATTATGTTCTGATCTAAGACATATATATTTGTTGATTACTTCCAGGTGTTTCTTTAAAAACATGTTTTCTTGATCTATAATTAATATTTTGCTTATGGAACTCTAGCAAAATGCCACAAACCACTCACCATTTCTCCATGCCATAAATGATAAGAACTAATAGTAACCATATTAAGATTCTCAGTTTTTTAAGCATTATCCTAGTTTGTGTCACAGCTATTACTTAAAATTATAATATCCAGGTGCTGTATATGGTATTTGATCAAAGGAAATCGAAATGTAATGAGTTATAAGTTTTCTCCCTCAGGACTTACATTGTGCATAATGGGAGAGGGTGTGATTTATTTTCTGAGTCATTCTGGAAACAGTTATGAAAACCTTTAGTTAAATGTTGCTAACCAAGGTTATTGAATTGGCTGGTATTTACCATTTATAAGGAAACATAGAATGTATTCTTTTTAGGGGAAACCTGAACTAAGATATTTTTTAAATTTTACATATTCTAAAGTACTACTGTTATCCACTGATTTTTTGAAATGAATATTCCTAGACTCTATATGACATGTTCATAGAATCACACACACACATGAGAAAAATCAAGACTTCAAAATTGACCTTTAGAGATAACAGAAAGTGACACTTGATTTTTTTTGATGGTGATGAATGCATCCTCTAAATTACAATGAATACTAGAGCTGTAATTTTATGGGAACATTTCTAATTTTTCTTACATTAACTTTGTGTTAAGAAATGCTGACAACTTTGAATTACAGCGTTGAATCCACTTCCCATTCTTCGCCATCAGTGAAGACGATCAGTCCTTTGCTTTTAAGCAAATGCACTAAGGATGCTTCAGAAGAGGGTTCAACACTCTTTTTCTTTTATTTTTTATCTTCCTCAAATATTGTTTGACCTTAATCACTGTCTTCCAACAAGCTTAATGTGACATCACCTTGAAACAAAAACACACAGCTCTCAAGTCTGGCTCTGGAATGAAAAAACCCTGATTATTAGTCCTCTGTGTGATCTTTTCAGATTGCACTGATGAGATGAAGTTTAATCTCGTTTCTCTCCTCTCCAGTACCACAAACCACAGGCAGTTTAAGGCAGCCTGAAAATCTCTTACATCTGGAAGAGCAATAATTCATGGGATTTCGCCTGACAGCCATGACAGGCAGCAGGGCAGCCAGAAACAACCATCTCTTATGTTGTGCTATTTGCAAAAAATCAGAAGAGGAGGAGTCGGCACAGGACCACATCCTTCTTTAGCATATGTTAGTGGAGAAAACCCTTTTATTTTCTGCCAGATGCTTCATGAATAGGTCCTAAATATTACATAGACAGTAGCTATCACTTCCAAACAAAATTCCTGGGTGTCTGCTAAGCTGCAAAGCATATGAAGGCCTATTGTCTGGCAAAGGGTCATGGTTAAATTTGCACAGATTTTTAAATAGATATTTCAGATTCTACATGTGATTTATAGGCATTTGCACACCCTGCTGTGCATGAATATGATACCATCTTCTGAGAAGGATTATTTTGTGAAATGTATATGGGATTTAGCTACAGTAACTTTTACTGGGCAGCTTTAGAATGGCCAGCAAAGTACTAGAATTTACTGCAGCACAGCTTGGGCTGTCAGGCTCAGGGATGGTGTTTATGATTTCTGCAGAAGCAGAAATAAACAACTTCTCCTTAATGGCCTTCTTTATGTGTAGGCAGCAGTGGCCCTATCTGGTCTCACAACAGTAGCTGCTGCAGCCGTCTGTCCCATTTCATGTGGAACCAATGTCTGAAAATTTGCATTTCTGCTTTTCTGGGTTTTCTGTTTTCTGTGGCAGGAGCCAGAAGTGGGGAAATAGACTGCAAATGTTTGAATGGGTAGCATTCCACTCTACTGTTTTCAGCACTATAAATACATTGTGGATAGAATGACTCAATTTTAAGATTCTGACAGAGGGAAAAGAAGGAAATGGCTGGATTCATTTCCAGATTGTCCATTGTCAATAAACCCTGTAAAAATATTCATCAAAGTAAATTTCAACGACTTCTCTGAGAGGCCTGTTTTCCAAAAGTATGTGATATAGTTAAGTCACCATACCGCATGCGTTTCAAGGCATATTTAAGCTTAGTCAGAATGATACAAGATATAAGCGCAAGTCTTTGAGTATGTTAAATATTCATTTTCCTATTTAGACAAAAATAGAAAAGTGATTACCTAAACCTTTCCTGATTTAACAACAGTTTTTTAAAGTTCAAAAGAATGTTGACATATATTGTATATAAAAGCAGGCAGAAAATACATTTTTTAAAAGCGAGACAACCGTTTCACGCCAAAGAAAAACAAATCCTTTGCCAAACTACACATTGTTAACTTAAAATGTGTTCCATGTGGAAATAGGAAGACTGATTTTAAGGAAAGGCTAGTGATCTGAAGTCAGCTGGCTCTAAGCCTGTCAACTACACATTTTGGCTTCTAGTTTTACAGCTAGAATTGGAAATATTTATTTCCCCTTTTAAGACCAGTTCTTTTCCTTTGACTAGTAAACCAATGAATTTGCCTATAAACATGCATATAGCAAAAAAGACTTCCAGGCAATACGCAAGGGAAGAATAATTTAAAATCTCTTGTAGGCAGCATATTATAGGTTGGAAAGATTGTATTTTATTCTGTTCTCATTTTGTCCAGCCTTTCTGCCAGCATTTTTGTATACTCATCACATTTTCTAGAAAGAAATTAAATTACCAAAGACTTCGGCTTTGAATTTGAAAGCTTATGACCACAAGACAGACACATATTTGGAAGGCTTATAGCTTACTGATGACAATATTTAACTATCACCATTGTTTAGAATTATCAACATCAACAAGCCTGCACATAGCTTACTGTTGGTTTCTTTGAAGGAGTCATTATATTGTGGGTTTATGCAGGTTGCAGATGATTTCTGAAAGGCAGCATGAATCCACAGTGATGATCAGTCATTGAAAAGCCCTGGCAAAGGGAGAGATTCTTAATACCATTTAAAAAAAAACTTACCTAATGTTTATTTTCTGGCCATATCAAACTTACATTGGATATCTTACTGTATTGTATATTTTCAGCATTTGATTTTTGCAATAAGGAAAACAGAAGAAATGATTCACCATGTTCACATTGCCATACGTAATGTGAAATTTAGGAATTAGAACTTCAAGTAGATGTGAAGAATATGTTGCATGTACTTCAATTTCTCTCTCTAAAAGGCAAGTCCAGAAGATTTCAATAGCCAGATTTTAGTAAGTCTAAGTAGGCGAGAGCTATTTTCTGCAATTGTAAGAGCATAAAGCTCCGCCTTTTCACACATTCCCTCTTGCTGGAATACCCAAGCTTTATTTATGATTTTGGATTTTATTTCACAGCATTCCAGTTTAGTTTAGCATGATGTATTTAATAACCATGTCGACTGTCTTAATTACCCTATAAAGCAGGGTTCCATTGGCATTTGACCCTCCACGGCATTCCAGAGAAACTGCAGGACCATGATAATTACCAACCGCCTGTGAGAAAATTAAACAAAAAGGCCCAACTTTTAAACCACCATTTTAAACGACCTATTACATCTCAGGAATAAATCATTGATGAAATAGCCTGCTTAACAGGAAAATAGCTATTCCATGGCAAAGAATTTCCCTTTGCATGATCATGAAGAGAATATTAAATATTCTTCAGCTCAAAAGGTTAGATTTTATGTCTGTCCAAGGCTTTTTAATGACACATTTTTGTGTAATTTTACTCTAATCAAAGCCTTTTCCAATAGAGGTTACAGACTGTGGCTATTTTGTCAGTCTTAAACATTTTTCTATCCATAGAATACTAAATGCAGATAGATATTATGGGGGGGAATCTATTTATGATTGAACAAAATTCAAATTAAGAGAAGATCTATGAATAGGTTTATTTCCCTTGATTAGCATAGCCATTTGCTATACATTTTGTAAAAGTGCTAATCAATCACTGTGTGTGATAAGATTGATTTATTAATTGCTGCCATAGTCCAAAAAATGGTGACCCTCTTTGAAGGTCTAAACGTCTGGATTAATTTGAGAGTGGTGCCAATATGTCATAACTAATCATGATATATTGTGAGATTCATTTCTATGTAGCAGTTCTATCTGTCTGAGGCTCAGTATACACAAAGCTTAAATTCTCTCTCCCGACCACTCCCCATCGACAAATATTTGTTTTGTGAAAATTGATACCTTTACATACGTTTCCTATTATGAGTCTCAGGGTGACATTAGAGATATACGAGATAATTCTTTTCTGATCTCACTGCAATTCAGTGATTAACACGATCATTTTTTTGAATGAGTATAGCTCAAATAAGGACATGTAAAAGCCCTAAGCTTTTGTTCATTTTGGCAATCATCTTGACTCTTATTTGAGAGCAAGAGGGTTAGCAAATGTGCCTGAAGGTCACATAAGGTCCATCTCCAGGTTTTTCATTATAGCCATTTTTTTTCCACTTGACAAAATGCCTAGAGTCCAGGGAAGATGGCCAATGGGTAGAAAAATAATTGGGTGAACAAGTGTGCTTTTTGGCAAAGACTGACTGTAGAAAAGACAAATACTAAATTTGTAGTTAGACATCCGAGCATCATATACTCATTACTGTGAGACCTCCAATAAATTACTCAACTTCTCTGAGTTTTAGTTTTCCCACTTGTAAAATGGAAATAATCATAGCTATTTCACAGGTTTGAGGGAGGATTAAATAAGATAATAGGTATAAAATGCATTCCATGATACCTGACTCATAGTTACTCAGTTTTTGTTGGATTTGGTATTTTGGCTCTACCCTCAACTGAGTTCACAGTAATCGCTCTAATGCTTTGTTAAATGTTTTCTTATTAAAATCCACTCAAAAGCCCAAAAGGTTGACACTGAAAAGAGATCACTAAGTACCAAGGAGTGGTCCATCAGATTGCCTTTATCTATTTTCTCTATGATTCATGCCACATAAATTAATCTCCTAGGACTGCCAGTTACCAATGGAAAAGACCTCATTGTTTTTCAAAGTTTTTCCCAAACTTAGACTATTCCTGTGATTTGTCTTAGCACAGCTGAAGATGGATGGAGTCACAAGACAATTTAAAAATCCTATGAGAGGAAAAAAATTAGGAAAGTTAACAAGGTATGTCATTGGTTCTTGAAAAAGAGATTGTGGTGTGTGGTGTCAAACCCAGTGCCTTACACATGTTAACCAAGTGCTCTCTACCAGTGAGTCACACCCCCAACTCATTGAAGTAGAGATTTCTGTCATAGTTCTCACCAGAGTCTGTCCAATTCTAGATTCTAACCATAAAAGACTAGTGTTGATGTGGCTCCCCCCTTCTGGTTATCCTTTGAAAGGACACATCACCTACCAGAGCAGAACTGGTCTTTTTGATACTTTAAACTTTGTCTGTTATTCAAGGATTAAACGTTAGACTCACCATTCACTTAGGGATCCTCAACTCAAACTAAGTTTAAATCTGAGAAATAACTCTTCTCAAAAGAATGATATCACAAATTACTTTATTTTTCAGGTATGATAAAATACGAATAGCCAGATAAATGAAAGCTACCCAGCACAGTCTTTCCCAGATTTGCAGTTATCATAATATTAATGCAACTGAATTTCTTTTTCCTTCCTTCCTTCCTTCCTTCCTTCCTTCCTTCCTTCCTTCCTTCCTTCCTTCCTTCCTTCCTTCCTTCCTTCCTTCCTTCTTTCCTTCCTTCCTTCCTTCTTTCTTTTCTTTCCTTTCTTTCTTGTTGGCAGTGCTAGAGATCAAATCCAGGGCCTTGCAAATGCTAAGCAAATGATCTACCACTGAGCTACATTTCATTCTGAAATGTTTTAAATGAAAAAAAGTATCAGTTTTGTTTCTAGTGTACAATTAACCAGGTGAAGATGAACTCCTCTGATCCAGTAGCTCTTGAAATCTCCCTTTTCTGAGGGTTGTCTTAAACTCTCAATTCATTTGCCTTCTAGTTTAGTAGTTCCCAACCTGAAGTCTATGGGCCCAAAGTGATCCATGAAGGGAATTCAGAACAACTGATGGGTTAAGTAGGAAACATTATAACATTATTTTCATCAATTTTAAGCTAAAATGTATTATTTTATACTTTTAAATTTGACTTCAAGTAAAGAGAACATAATATTAGCAGTATCATTGATGTTACCAATATAAATTTTATTTTCATATAACATTTGTGCATATGGCAAATATAATTTATACTCATTACTATCTGAAAATTATAATCTGGGATTATGATTAGACCTGTTAACCTATTTTCATTATTAATGCATTGGTAATGAAGCATGTATGTTACTGTATCATAAATTACTTAAAAAATTTTGATAACTGCATTTACATATCATAATTTTCTTTTGTAGTCCTATATTTTATATTTTGTAAGTTTTAAGTCATTTCTTAGATGGAGTTTTCAGTTGCTTTCAGACTGTCAGATAAGTCTATAACACAAGTAATTTGAGAACCAGTGCTGTAGCCATCATCTTTACCCAGAAAACCACTGTGCTTCTAGGAATAGACCTTGCTTTCCTAATCAGTGAAGAAATAAGTAAGTGATTCAAGCTAGCCAAATTTGGGTTGCTTACTTTGAGTATGCAGGCTAGAAATAACAATAAAATGTTTATCTATTTTTTTGAGCATGAAACTGGAAATATGGGTCCAGGGAATCATGTTTATCTTTAGGTGAAGAAAGTTTAGTGATAAAAGAAAATAAAACAAATAAGTAAAATAAGGGAAAGTTAGAAAGGAGAATTCTGCACACAAGGTCAGTCCCAACTTCCCTTTGGCTGGTCTATGTAAATCAGTGGATCTTAATTTTGATTGGTTAGGATGGGTTTCTGGGTCTCATTGCAACCAAAATGACAGCAACAAAAGCCATCCTAAGGATATAGAGAAGCACCACGGTCTCTCTCATCTCTTACTCAGGCAGTATCTTGACTCCCTTTCCTAGGAAGACTTTGATTATGGACATAATTAAAGTTTTTTTCCAATTAAGAATAGTTTTCTTCTTCTTTCATAATAGTGCATCGTTTTCCCTTGTGAAATTACCTGCCCCCTTATTCTTAGTCTACTCCATATAGATAGGGCTGTCCCCACCTTAAAGCAGAAAAATAAAGATATGAACAAGAACTCAGTTACTTACCACAATCCATAGCCCTGGCATGCTCAACAAAAGATCCAATCCAGATTGTTGTGAATCAAATCCAGTGCTTTTATGAAACTTGAGAACAGATACAACTCTTTTTATTGAGACTGCTAACAATGAGGAGGAATTGATGCTGGAGGTTCTGGGAATGCTAAGTGGATATGAGAAAGTGGACAAGACCCTGGTGACATCATATGAGCTGCAGTATCTAGTCAGTGGTCCATTCTCATGTACTCAACAGCTTTCCTCTAGATTTGCCTGTGAAACAATAAATAGTGTCCCTCCGTTTTTATTGGTTCAAGTCAGTTTGAATTTGGTTTCTGTCTATTGAAACCAAAATAGTCCTGAATAATAAACTCTTAGTACATCCAAACCAAGCCCAAATTCTTTAAAAGTCTTTTTGCTAAATACCTCCAACTAGTGTTGAGCTTTGTGCTGGAGGTTTCATCCATTCCAGAAACACATGTGATGTCAGTATTCACTAGATCAATAAACTATCCCTGTGAACAAGGAAGACTTGAGAATATTTCTAGCTGTTTTATTTGAATTCTGACCCTGCATGTTTCAGGGACTACAGAGGTATGATCGTGGATTTTTTTGGCATCCAAATCTAAGGATTTACTATAGCAGTTTCACTGGCCCTGTACCATCTTAGAGAGAACATCTTAGGGAAAGGTGAGATGATGTACCCCAAAAACTCACATTTTACAGAGTTTTCCTACTCTGTTATAGGATAAACTCAAATAACTCAATAACAAGAAAATAGATATCCTGATTAAAAAATAAGAAAAAGAACCAGTACACACATACACAAAAAATTATTCAAAATCACTACTCATCAGAAAAAATGGTTTTATTTTTCTGCATTTTTTCTAGTCTAAAATCCTTTAAATGACACAGGCTGTTATTTCTATCTTCTCCCCTCAGCACTTTCATAGCTGTTTTTCTTTCCTGTTCTCTCTGTTTTGAATGAATGCTGAATGCATGGATCAGTTCTCCTTGAAGTTGTCCTGAAAGAGATGATCTGTCATGCCTGTAACAGCTGTTTCTCACCTATTTACCTTTGCTCATGTTGTTTTTTTACTCACCTTCCTCTTTCCCAAGTGCAGCACTTTTTGTCATCATTATACTGTGTCACTAAGCTTATCACACAAGGATAAACCTCAATCACCTGATAGAGAACAGTGATGGAAATTGGCTTAGAAACTGCAATAAGAAAAAAATGCCCCAGTTTCCAGTTTCCACCTGTTTGTGTTTAAAGCTCTTTCTTATGGCATATAACACATATCAACATCATTACCCCAAGGGCTAGCACATATTTTTGGCATTTTGTTTATTTGTTTATGAGCTGCCTTGAATAAAGAACACCATCTTATAGACGGTCCTACAAAATGTCTTTGTTCCTTTAGGGTCAGGATAAAGAGAATCACATTTCCATAGAACCTGTCTGCTGCCCTCTATATATTCAGGTTCTATGTCAAGTCTCAGAATCTTCTCCAACTCATTATCAACATGAGAAAACTCCAAGTTTCTGAACTTCTGTGCCTTTATGGGCTATGCATGACTGAGGCATCCCAGGTCTCTTCAGTCAGGGACTAGATTGCATATGATTATTAATGTTCAAATTATGATTCCAGGTATATATACAAATAGGGCTTGAGCACTTCCCTAGGGTCAGAACTTGTGCTACATGCTGAGGAATATATTAGTTGAATGAGATAATGCTGTCACTATGTGCACATAGCCACCTAAATAGAAAGACTGGCTTCAGACAAATCATTAAAATGTGCAGAATATTACAAATGTTATGATGGGCTCTAAGCTAGTCTGGGAGGTCAAGGATAGCTCATCAGATGATGTAACATTGAAGGATGAGTAGTGAACTAAACAAAGAAGAAAGAGAAAGGCTTCATAAGTACCGAAAATGGAATATCCAAAGAGGACAAGAACAGGGAATTACAAGTATCAGTTTGGCTAGAGCCTAGAGAAACAAGAAGGAGCACAGCCCTCTGGGAGACCAGAAAGATGGGAAGGAGCCAAATATTGGAGAGCCTTGTAAGCCATGTTAAGAATGTTTTTAATTAAAGTAGACTTGAGGAAAACTATACAGATTTGGAACAGATGCTGTGGGAAATAGGAACTAGCTGTCGAGAGAGGAGCAAAGGGATTGCTAGTGTTTGCAAAGGCCCAGCCGAGGTTGGACATCATACAATGTAAAGAAAGCAATCAGATCTCTACAGCTATTTAATTTTCTCCAATACTTAGCAACCTAGGAATAAGGCAACTAAGTTGACTCAGAAATAAGAATATGCCTGCTCGTGAAAATACACTAAAGGAAAAGAAATTAAGATTGCTGGTATAAGCAGTGGTTACTGTTTTCAATCCAAGAAGGACTATGAGATCCAGGTCATGTAGAAAAGAGTATTTAGAAAAGACATTTAGCATAATGAGCACAAACACAGCCTTGAAATTCCAGATTTCCTTGTTTACTTCTAGGCTCCACCATTTTGGAGCTACATGACCTTTGGGAATTTACTTCAAATTTTGGAGTTAATAAAAAAAGGGAGTTCTTATGTCATACTTTTTTTGGGGGAAGAAAAACTAAGAAAATTTATGTAGAGTTTAGTTCAGGGTCTGGAACATAGTAGATACTCAACAAACATTATTATACAAAGAAGGGAAATGTAGTCATTGAAGAGAGTGAGGTTTTGAGAAGAATTGGTAAAGAACAGGATATCCTGTGATAGTTAAAGCTCCAACTCAGTAAGACTGAAGAGGTTATAGAACTAGAAGCACCTCAACACAAAGACATTGGCTTGATGAAGAGTGGAAAGGAAAGTCATTCACGCAGTGGAAAACCAGAAATTCTGAAATCAACCTATTTTTATAGGCCATCAACCTATGAGCCACAATGATGACATAATGAAAAGGAAAACTGTGAACCATGAATCAAACAATATCCTCAGTCAAATATCTGGAGGAAGGCATGTTGCAGGATCTACAGTTGACAGCAAGAACAATTGTATTTGAGTTCTTCATTTCCTTAATTAATACCCTTCAATTCTTGGACATCTAAGGTCTCCTATCCTTCTAAATCTTTCCCTGAACTGACTTATATTTCTGCTCTTGTGATGAAACTTTGGCCTTTGACATCTTTTCTGAGTGTGATCCTCATCCACTTTGTGTTCAGACCAAGCTTGTGTTCAGACTACATTCTCCAGGACTCTCTTCCCATCATCGGTCCGTGCTTAAAAATGGCAGCAACAATCAAGATTCTCTGACTGAAGATTGGATTCCCATAATGACTTGCTGTGTATAAATCCCACACAGACCTGATCTTATTTATCTATCAACATGCACCACATGGGTTTATCTACTGCTGTGTGCTGTGCAATGTGTTAGTTAGAATAATTGTTACAGTAGGTTTCCTCTCTTTTGATGACACACTGTCTTCAAGACTCCATGCTCTGTAATTTTGCCAACTTTTCATGACCACTGACTCCTTATGTGTGTCAGTGTCCTTAATCAGTTTGCACAGAGTGCATAAGCTCAATGCATACCCAAGTGCCTCTGCTTCTCTTCCTATACTCTTATCCAGAGATTTCTTTCAATTCTTATTTGTTTATCACTTCTCTATAGATAATTCACAGAAAGTCATTCTACTCCCACCCTGTCTCCATTCTTCAGCCTGCATTCTTGAGAACTTACCAAAACTAAAATTAAAATAATAATAGCGACTAATATCTGCTCAGTACTACAGAACAGAAATCTCTCTCACATAACTTCTCTTAAGGCCAATATTGAATTTATTTGCGTAATGAATGTTTTACATGTCCTTCCATCTTGATTGGAGAGGGAGAGTGTCTATTATTATATTTTTTATGACACACTCTTTTTTAGAAATTTTATCCTTGGTGCAGTTCCTTCCTATCCCATATGGAAAAATTGCCATCAGTTACTTCTCTTTCTAATGTTCTCAATCTCAACTTTTCTCCTCGTTTCCTTTCTTAGGTCAACAGGAATGCTTATTACACCCATTCCTAAAATCACCACCTCCCATCCCCACCTTAATTTTGAGCAATATTGCCTTCTTTCTCCCTTTCTCTGCACTTGCCTTCTTCATTCATTGCTTTGAATTCTCTCTTCATTACTGATAGGTTTCCATACACACCTACTATTGAAGTTTATCTTTTAGAAATCATTGATGAAGTTGGGTTCAGTGAGTCATACTTGTAACCCCAACATTTGGGAATCTGAGACAGGAAAATTGAGGGTTCAAGGCCAGCATGGACTACAAGAACTTGACTCAAAGTAAGTAAATAAATAAATAAGGTCATTTTGCACAATGGTCTTACTGCAAAAGTGACTTCACCATTTTGGAATTCAGCTATACCTGCTAGGTCAAAAGAACAAAGAGAAAAATCTCTTCATCTGAACACCCTAAACCCCATTGAAATCATGTTTGGCCTCCTCTAACTGAGTAGAAAAGGCACAGCTATCCTAACACAAAGAGAAAATAATCAATTCTTGCCTTTTGAATTTCCATAATGAAGATGTAAGGACAATTTGAGAGAATTTTTTATGATGATTATGATGAAAAGAGATTTTCACCTCAGGTAGAGATTTTAGAACTTCTGAAATGTGCTGCTTCAACATATATCTTCATTAGGAACACCAATAGTCCCTTGAAAGTTTTCAGTTTATTTATTTCTCTGTGGCAGGTGACAGAGTTGACAATACTTCTTAAAATACCTTTGTTCTTTGGCTCAAAAAACATTACTTTTTCATGTTTTATTCTTATATCCCTAAATACTTTTTAAAGGTTGATTTTATTTCTTCTTCTTTCTTTTACTGCTTAAAATTTAGTATTCAGAATTCTAACTTCAATCCTCTTCTTAGTAGATAAGCCTCCCCAGAGTGCCTCACTTCACACAGACCTCTATTTAGAGCTCCACGTCCATCTGTTCCACTGCCTAGCAGGAATCTTCACCTGAATACACCAGAGAATCTCAAAGCAAATAACCCCAAATCTTAACATCTAAGTCTACAACTTTATATTTCCTCCAGTTCCAAAGTTGATTTGGGTACTATTACTGACACAAAAGCAAAGGTAGGTTTTTCTACCACACAACAATGCAACTTTCCACAGCTACTCAGACTAAAACTCATTTATGATTCCACACTTCAAGTATTTTGAAGTTCCATCTGTTCTCCATCTCAAAATCTTATGTTCTGCTGCAGCTTTCCTATTTGTTCTATGACACTTCTTACCCATTCTATATTACTCTTCTCAGTCAAGACTATTTTATAGTAACAACCGTCAACGTCTTATTTTATTTTCAGGTAAAGTTCCATTCCATCACACGTCTCTGCTGGCTCTTCACTCATTGCTAGTGTTGAGGCACAGAAAAAAAGGCAAAAGGCAGAACCAAGACATGGGTTTTAAAGTTTTACACAAAAGTGGTTAATGGTCTTTCCACTCACAATTCTTTGGCCAGCGAAAGTCACAAGGCCAAGCTTTACTTCAGTGAGGGAGAAACTGTAATTTTCCCTCAAAGCAGACCTGCTAAAGGTACTTTTGGTAGAGATGCAGAGATGTATTCAGTAGGAAAAGCAAGTGAATATTTTGAACAACTATCATAATATGCATTACTTTACCCTCTAAAGAGATTCTAATAATTGCATCCTTTATTCACTTGTAATCTGATCCACTGCTTAAGATGATCACTTCTACCCCTGGGTCTTCAACAATCACTTAAACATTGAAGTTATTACTATCTTTCTCTAAGCTTCACTTAAGCTTCAGACTTCTAGTATTCTAAATGGAGCGTATTTTTTTTTCCCAAATCTGTTTTGTTTGCTCTTTTATCTCTAATTTTGCTCTTAGATTTCTCATTTTGATCTCAATTACATTGAAGCATATGTGGCAAGATATTTTAATTGTATTATTTAATTTAACTTCCTCCTCTCATCCTATGTCCACAGGACAACAAGCTTCTTGTGGTTAGGACCATGTTTCTATTTCTGTACCATAAGTGAGTTAATTCTGTGTCCTTGCTGTTTCTGTTTCTTCTGCTTTATGACCAGCTCCAGGTGAGTAATTTGTAAATGCTTCCTCATTTAAACAAATAATGTGAGCTACCTTCTAAATAGTTTGTGTCTGTTACGATCTCCCTCCATTTCATTCTCCATAATGTCACTCTATTTCTTCTCTGAAATTCTGAAAACATTTAATGACTTCCTTTGCCCATATTAGGAAAGGCAGACTCCTTAGTACAGTTTTGTCCCCTTTATAGCCTGAACTTCCATTTTTGTTTTCATTTTCCAGCACTTTGCTCATCTATCCTATTCTTCATCCAACTATTGGTAGAGTAGTACTCTTTATCTACCAAGAGCCCCAGGGGATGCCTGAAATCTAGGATAATATAGGATCTATTATATGTACTTACATATATATGTGGTTTTTCCTATTCATACTAACTTATAAAATTTAGTTTACAAATTAAGCTCATAAAAATATTAACAGTAATAACTAATAATAAAATAGAAAAATTATAACAATATACTCTAATAAAAGTTATGGAAATATAATTTCTACTTTTCCTCAAAATATCTTCTTTTGTGGTACTCACCCTTATTGTAATTATGTGAGATGATGCAGTGCCTATCTGATGTGATGACATGAGGTGAATGACACAGGCATTGTGATGTAGTGTTAGGATAATACTGATTCCTTCCTTCTACCCTCTTTACCCCTCTTCCTTCCATCCTTTACATATCCCAGGCTAGCCTCTAACTCTCTGATCCTCCTTCCTCAGCTCCCAAGTAGTGAAATTACAGATGTGTGTCACCATACCCAACTTTTATGTTGACTTTTTGATGATATGTCAGAAGATTGATCATGGAACATCAAACAATGGTGTTGCGCATGGTTGGATGTCAGAAGTAGAGGATATTTATCCTTGACAGCTGAAGGTTTTTGTGCTGAAAGTTTTTGGAAGAACATTGCAATCAAAAGTTAGTCTCTCTTTTTAATTAATCAAAGTTCTGTAGATATTATAATCTTTCTGTGATCATGTGGGTGACTTTAATGTTGTATTCTACCTCATTAATTTTTATGTTTTTATTCCAAATGTTTTCCTAACTTGTACAACCACTCCTTACTTGCAGTAAATGTGTCACTTATTTAGCAAATGTTAGCAAATGTGGTTCTTTGCTAACATCTTCATATAGGATCAATTCTCTCTGTTGCAAAATTTGACATTAATTCAAACACACATTATCTCTTTTTAATTTCCATCCACAAATTTAAGGTTTTCCATTTTAACTAAGCACTTATCATACACTGAGGCTATAACTTTTGCAGATTGAGGTGTGACAGCAAAACTAGTATGAATTTCTCTTTCCCTCTTCACAATTTTATGGAAAGAAGATTTATTTTATTATATTTATTTGCAATCTCAATACATCTTTTTTTCTTCATTATATTGAAAACTTTTGCTATTTCACTTACAGGGAACATTTTATAACTTCTCTTTGGCATATCAGAATTGCCAGCATCAGCACTTTGGGGCCATTATTAAGTAAGACTAGGTTACTTCTACACAAGCACTATAGTAACCGTAGTCTGTCTGACAACCACCATGATTACTAAGTGACTAACAAGTAGGTAGTATATATGGTTTATATACAATGGACAAAGGGATGGTTCCCATCCTATTGGGACAGAGTAGGATTGCTTGAGACTTCCTCATACAACTCAGAACAGGGTATAAATTAAAATGTATCATTTCTTTATTGATGGAATTTTTCATTTAATATTTTTGGAATGTTTTGATCCTGTGTAACTAAACTGACTGAAAACTATACTGAAAATAAGGGAATACCACTGTATTTTCAAAATGCTATGTTTTGTGTGTTTTCCTGTTTTTTAAATCTTAAATGACTTTAAAATACTTTTCCTTACCACTTCTTTTTTTTTTTTTTGCTCTTCTGCTCCAATTCTGTGCCTTTCAAAGTCAAATGTCAAGTAATCTAAAAAAAGTGTCTTAGTGAATGGTTCCCCTTTATACCCTGACAAAATTCCTTCCTCTCATATTTGCCCATTTTATTATATATTTATACTGTTTAAAAAGCTTGCTATATAGTGTCACATTTATTTCATTGCAGGTTTCAATAGAAAGTGAAATTCTTGAGTTCTGGGGATCAGGTCTTATAATATTTATTATTTGAGGGATTGTAAGTAAGCTGATGTCTAACTGTCTGCATAAATGAAAAACCTGGCAGTGAATGAAGTGTGGCCTTCTGTCTTTGAGTCCAAAAGAAACAGGAGCTGGAGAGAGGGAGTGGGAGTGACTTGATGTTCAGGAGGCTCCAACCAACTGGTCTTTGTCATTTTTGAGAATGAGGAGATTGGAAAGAGTTGAGAAGCTGAAGATAACACTGGAAACCTAAAACAAACACAATATGCACAATGTTCCCTGAGGCAAAGGTTTGTTCAAGAACATCAGCCAATTAAAATTGGGTGTTACAAAAACTTATCAGGAAAGTCTCAATCAATATGGTCATGGACCTTTTGGTAATGCACTTCAGTCTGAATTAAGGATGAAAAATTAAGATAGTGGAAGTGACCAAAATTTGGGGATTATTGCATAGATAAAAACTAGCAAATTACATCTGATGTTCAAGACAGCATTAAAAGTGATCCTATAGAGGAAGAGAGCTACATGTATTCTAACAGTCAAAAATATCCCTTTTTCAAGGAGGCTATATAAACATGAAATAAATCAAACCTTCTGAGTATTACTACTTAAGACCTTTTGAACAAGTATTCTCATATCAATAGGAAGTCATTCTAACTCACTTAGAAATGTATGTGTATCTCCATATAAATGTATGTGGCTATAAAATTACAATTTTGGTTCCTTAAGACAAGCAAATTCCCTTTTAAGTTTTCTTCAAGTAATTTCTGTTATTATTATAAATGTCCTTATAATACTCATTTAGTGACTTACTTGATATAAAAATTTGCAGGTGTGTGACAACAATCCTGAATAGTTAAAAGAATGTAATAATTATCAATCTTCAGTTTAAAAGCAATCTAAGTTCCATGAATAGATTCAGGTAGCAATTATACTTTGAAATAGAATCAATTAAAATACTTAGCATTGGTTAATAATCAATATGCATTATAATTCGAAAGTGCTGTAATTTCTCAGAGCAGCACTGATATTCAAATATAAAGCTTATACATTAAAAGGAATTATAATAAACACCACGGGACTTTAAATAATTATGTTATTGTAGATAATTTTTATATTGAATATAGTATTGCAAATTATACATAGTTTTCAGATATAGGAAACAAAGTAATGTAGAATCAGAGTTTAACATAGGAAGTTAAACAAAAAAGAATATAAGTAAGATACATCTAGAATTTAATAAATGATGAGATTATTCTTGTCCATACTGGGAAAAGAATAATTTCTTTTTTCAAAATACCTGCTTAATTAATTAATTAAGGAATTAATTAATTAATTCCTGCTTAATGTGTTGCATTTGATTTGTGATACATTTTTGGGATGAGTTTGGACATATAAAGTTATTATAGGGATAACTAGAAGTAGAGTGGTTACCTGTATAATTGCTAGTCATATGCCATGGGAGACTGGGATTAGCCTTCCTCAAGACTGCTTTCTATAAATTTCCTTTTTTTCCCACTCACTCCAAACAAAGAAAGGATCAATAATTGAAGTGTCAATTATTTTTATAATAGAGAGTTAATATTATATGACAGAAATAATATTTGTAGATTTGAATTGCTTGTGGCAGAGATTTTGATATAACTAGATAAAAGAAACAACATTATACACACACATAATCTAAAGTACCAAATTAGGTTTACTTAAATTAAAAATATTGAAAGATTCATTTAATATTTTCTTTTTTCTGAACCCTTATCAAAAATATTAAATGAAGACGTGTCATTTTATGAAGCTAAATTTGATAATCCAGGTAAAACCTAAAGTTCATAAAATAAAAAAGAGACTAATGCAATTAAAAAGGTGTTCATTATGACAGTGTTGTATCAAGAGCATAACTTATAAATGCTGAAATAAAAGTACAAACAATTTATGAATTAATTTCTCTTATCATTTGCTATGGATATTTGATGTGGTCTCTCATTAGGCAAGGACGAGACATGCTTCCCATACCAATGAGAGAACACAGAAGACTAATTTCATCCTCTTTTCCATCTGGATTTCAGCCAGTGCTCCCTATTTCCTTCATCTGACATGAGTCTTCTACTTTTGGATTAAGGAAATATTTTTAAAAGCTTGTGAATTAGCCTTCTGTAATGAGTAATATTAGGAAAAACAATAGACAGGCACTGTAACTAATATATTTAAAATTTAGAATTCTTCAGGAAATATTGGAATATTGGTCAATCTTATGAAACTAAGCAATCAGAATATGATATTATCTGGGGTAAATTAGCTTAAATTCCAGAATGAATGGGTGAAAATAGACAGTGACTCAAATACAATGAGCTAATGCACCATCTCTCACATAGCAATGACCATTGAGAACCTTTCCCTAAATGGTGAATGACAGACCAGCCTCCTTCCTCCTTCCTTCCATGTCTCTGCCATCACCTAGGTTCTTATCATTATTACCTGCTTCCTGCTGAACACAAGAGTAAGAGACTATGGGAGATGTGCCTACTTTTTGTAAGATATGTAACAGATGTAGGAGATAATCTCTGCTTTACTTCCAGTGGCTAGAAGTAAATCACAGAGCCATGCCTTCCTGCAAGAAAGTATGGAAAACATAATCCCTGGTAGGCAGCTGCTTTCTAGTGATAATTATCCATATCCTAGGAAGGAAATTGCAGATTTGAATCAATGGCTAACATTCTACCATACCCATCTACATCTTTGAATTCAGCCTTTGAGCTTAAAAAGTTAATAATCCTAATTGGCAAATTGTTTAATCTTATATAGTTTCTATATGCAGGTTAGGTTTCCCATATTTGCTATTCTTTCATAGTTGTTCTATCAATGACTAACAAGTAGATTTGACTTAGCTAGGAATTTCAATTATTTAACTTCTTAATTGGGATAAAACAGTGAATCACATAAACTTCTGCAAGCCAGAAGATACATGAAGATACAGTAATAAACAATGAAGACACAGAGCTAATATTCTGGTAGGGAAACCAATAATAAACAACAAAATAAAGAGTATGACTAGAGAGTGATAAGTGCTATAATGGAAATGGCAGTAACCCTGGGAGCTAGTGGGAAAGTCCTTTCTGAACAGGTGACTTCGCACAGAAGGTGAATGAGGAAGTGCCAGTCATGTGAATGTTTAAGTGGCAATTTCAAGTCAGTGAGAATGGCACAAGTAAAGACTTTGCATAGAGTTGACCTGGGGGCTTTTGTAAGAGGTGGTTGCAGACAGTGGTTGAAGCACAGAAATCTGGGGCTATGAGAAACAATCAGAGAGATAGGCAGTGTCAGTCCATATTGGGCATTGGAGGCCATGTAAGGATAATGCCATTTATTTTATTTGAAATAGGAAACTACTTGAGGCCTTTTCAAAAAAAATTTTGGCAATATTGGAGTTTGAACTCAGGACCTTGAGGTTGCTTGGCAGATGCTCTACCAATTGAGCCATAACCCAAGTTCTCTACTTGAGGGCTTAAAGCAGATTGACATACTCTGATGTACTTTTTATTTATTCTCATAATTCAGATTTATGTAGGCCTTAAGAGCAGATGTAATGAGTGGAATAAATGGAAGTGTTCAGGAAGTGCACATTATGTACACAGGGGGAGATGAGAAAGCTGTGATGGAGGAGGTGTATATGAACTTGTGTTTTAAAGGATTAATTGTAGCTGGACAATTGAGGCAGGTAGACCTGGCCGAAAGAATAGAACAAGAAGCAGCAAATGAACTGTAAAAAGTCATAAATCATTCTGTGACAGAAGAAGTAGCTCAGAGGCATCATCAGAAGTACAATCATGAAGGCTCTTTGTATTATGGTACGACATTTGGATTTTCTCTTCAAAACATTTGAGCCCTGGGAGGTCCTAAGCAGAGATGTAGCTTATTTTAGAGTAAGCAGTCCTGAACCCCAAGGGAGAATGGGGTGGGGGGGTATGATAGAGACAGGAGTCATCTGTATGAACAAGAACCTAAAGATCTAACTCAAAACCGTGGGTGCTTTGATCATATTCACCACCATTGCCCTCTTTTGTGCCACTCCCATTTCTTGCCGGTCCCCTTCTTCTTTTCAGACTCCCTTTTAATTTCTTGTCCTTAAAAAAAAATCTAGATTCTGTATATGAGAGAAAATGTGATATTTTTTAACCAAGCTAGTAGCTTTGAAATAAAAAAAAAAGAGTAATCTTGTCTTTGATTGTAAGTGAGTTTGACGTTGTTTTAGTTTTAGATAAAGCTCCTAACAGAAGTAAGAGGACTGGTTTCTATGCTGTAAAGAAGGGGGATTTTGGAATCAGCAGGTCTGGCTTCAAATCTAGTTCAGCACTTATTGACTGGTTTATCTCAAGCAAGTTTCTTCTCAAACTTTACATCTGTTAATTGAGGGCTCTAACTCAGTGAAGGCATTCAGTAAACATTGCCATATAATTTTATATATTATGGACATTGATCATTGTGTGTTAGAAGCAGCAATGTTAAATTAGTATTTTCTTCATCAAAAATGAAACTAGTAAGCTGGTTGCAGAATTTTCTTTTTTCCTCTCTGTTTAAATGAAGACAAAGCATCCTTTTTTATTTTTTTTCCCTGTGCTTGGTAATTTTGCCAGTCTTTTGCTTATCCCTCCCCTGACCTTGCAAAACAAACCAAAAATTAATTGAGTCTTGCCTGGGGGTACTTTTAGAAACTTGGGGTGCACGTCAGGGACTGGAACCTGCCATCCTCAGTGTGTTTGTCACCAACTCCTTCTCACTTTCCGCTTGGCTTTTTGCCCTGTATCCCATGTGTTAGCTGTTCTCATTTCCAGATCAGAGTTGACCTTTTTTGTAAGGTTAAAAAAAGCGTTAAAAGCCTCTGCCTTTTACTGTCATACGTTATTAGCTTTCTCATCCTATCCAATAAGAGAGCTGCCTTCTCCTTTACTTCTCTTGTGACTGATTACTTAAAGAAAGGCTTTCTTCCCTCCATTTTCTCACAGTTTACAAAAAAATCTAACATCATGAATTAATTTAGCAAATATTGTAAAACAGCCCTCTGTCTCCCCACAGAACTCCCTTCAATCATTATAATTAAAAATTAATACTGAATTGCTTTGAATAAATTATCTTAAAATACCAACATTATCAGAAAATTAGGGCCCATTTCTTTCATTGTTGAATATATATATATTTAAATACTGCAGGATTCATTGAATGTTGGTTCACTGAATGACATACAGAAAAAAAAGATATTACCATTATATAATACAATTTGTTAAACTTTGTGTGAGGTAGAGATTTGCACAGCGTTGCAAAAAAGAATACAGAGATATAACATACATCCTTCATGTAGTTTTTCACAAATGTCTCTAAACAAATCATTTCTCTTTGCATGTGCCACCACATAGCATTTTGCTAGGCCTAATATACTTGTTTTTGTTTGAGCTCTGAAAGGAAGTTCTTCATTGTCAATAAAGATTTAGCTTTCTTAGCAGTCACATGCTCAGAAATATCATTTTGTTCTCTGGAGAATAATTTCAGAAAGCAATATTATAGAAACCTAAAATAAAAGAAAGCCAGAATAGTTTACAATAAATGCATTTTATAAAGTATATTAAAATATTCCAATACTTAAAGTATTTTACTCTACAATATCTTTGGTCCTTATGCAAAGCATGAAGAAAAGGTCTAATATATCATATTACCATTGATATTCATAATGTACCATGATGCATTGCATGTGTATATACATGTTTGTGGTTACTTTAATTTGTAAACCATAAATTGGGTGTAAATTTAACATAGTACTCTGTTATTTTTATTGTGACATTTATTTTATCAAATTTTTTACAGTATTGGAAATCTCTTGAAAGGCATACATTTTTAGACAGACAATCTGAATGAAAACTCTTTCAAAATAGAAGGGTTAAAAGTATTTTCAGACTTCTATATTGTTTTCCATGATCTAATCATAAAACTAAACTAGAATGGTAACAGTCTTCCATATCTGGTTCCTCTGAGTCCCTATAAATTAATTCAACACCATTACAATTCTGGAAAGCTAGAGGCTGTGACTTGGAGTCCAATTAAAAACAACATAATTTAACTATTGATAAAAAGATTATCTTAGAAAGTTCTTTTCATGGGAATTATTGAAAACTTGGTATATTCTACTTGGGAATAACAATTTTATTTCATCTCAGGTAAAGAAAGTGAGTGGAAATAAATTCAACTTTAAATACAACTAAAAAATTACCTCCAAAGATAATGATTTGGACACTTAAATAGTGTTAGTGTTCTTTTTAAAAAATGTTTTTATTAGTATACAATAGTCATACAGGGGGCTTTGCTGTGACATTTCCATATACATATATTATACCCTGGAGGTTTGGTTTATCCCTTCCATTATTCTTTATCTTCCCCATTCACCTTTTCAAAATGACTTTAACAGTTAACTAGTGTTCTTGAAGATTCAGAGAAAAAAATCATGCTTTATTTTCTAAGTTAAAAATGAAGTTAATGTCTTCTTGTGGAAGACAGCCACAGCCATAACCTTTTGGCTAAGGGTAAAAAGTAGGGACTATTTTTGATTATTTATTTATTTTGGCAGTACTGGAATTTTGACCTTAGGGCCTGTGCTTGTTAGATAGTTGCTCTACCCAATTTTACTTGATTTATTTTCTAAACAGGGTCTTGTGTTTATGCCTGGTCATCCTGAATTGACAGCCTCCTATGTAAGTTTCCCCCTTAGCAGGTATAACTTGTGCCTGTGGCCTCTGGGACCACCACACCCAGTTTTTATTGTTTGAGATGGAGTTTCATGAACTTTTTGCCTGGGTTAGCCTTGAACCGTGATCCTCCCAATCTCTACCACCTGAATAGTTATTTATTTATTTATTTATTCATTTTATTTTCTCATTTTTACAGTTGCTTACATGTGTATACATTGTTTGTGCAACCTCCCCACCCCCCACACACACCACGCTTGGGAGGCTGAACCTGATCTTCCCTCTTCTCTGATTTTGTTGAAGAGAAACAATTTTAAAAGTAGAACTAGTTACTTTTGAAAAGTTCATGAACAAGATGTTTGTCCAAATATCATATGTAATTAAAAACAATGAATTTTGTTTCATATTTAAAGTTTGTATTAACTTAGGCATTGATGATGACAAAATTTCCCATTATAACCTTTTAAAAGGAGTGTTTCATAAACAGATTAGTAGTGTCAATAATATCACTAAGCAATATTTTATAAAATGTATTTCTAAATACTCATTTTAAGCCTCTGCTTATTTCTACTTTAAGTTGCCCACACATCGACACCACCATAGTTATTTTTCTTCTCATATTCCCTTTCAATATTTGGCTCCATAGCAGATAAATATTGTAGAAACTGATCCATATATCTGAGGCCATGGGAGTCAAGACTAGTGTGCAAGAGTGATGCCCCAAGGTTAACAGCTAATGGGCTTGGCCTGTTGAATAGTCACTAACAGATTGTTGTAGAGGATGTTCCAAAAAAAAAAAAATATTAGAAGGTGTGACAGGTGGTGAGTAATAGTCATAAAAGCCACAATCAAAAGAAGATTCTCAACATTGGTCAGTGTTCCCATAAATGAAATAGAGGCTCACAAGAGTGAAACAGTATCATTCAGGGCCTAGACATGTACCATTATAATAAACTCTTCTGTACTGAAAACATTAGTTTATAGTGGGCTTGAGTTCAAGACTCTCTTACCTCAAAGATGAGCCTTGGTATGGGTGCCTTAGGGAATTCTGTGGAAGTCCTGAATGTTACCCCATGTCATTTTATTTTTGATTAATGGTAACAGTAAAGAGGATGAAGCAATAAAAGAAATTTGTACTTCAAATTAGGGTTGATCTGAAAACTGTTGTAGAATAATTATCTTTGAGTGGAGGTAAGTTCATTAGTGGATCACAGGATTCAAAAGACAATGGTAATTATTGGGGTGAGAGGACAAAAAAATTGATGTTGACGTTAAAGTTTTGTTGTGAGAACTCAATGAGATACTATTTGTAAGTGTGTTTATTAATTATAAATTACTATTTAATAAGTTTATTAATGCATTATTGTCCAAATAGTGCTATTCACACGTTATAAATAAATTTAATAAACAGGATGACAAACATGGTGCTTGATACAAAAACTATAGAAATATGAGTTTACTTTGAGGCTTAATCTTTATTTCCCCCTGTACTAATCAAAAAATGAAAAGTCAGTACCTTGGGTCCATATCTGTTACAATCTTGCAACTTGGAAAATCATCCACGGGTAGCAGTAACCTAATAATTCTCTGAGGATTTTGTTAACCTTTCTGGAAATTCTTAAAAAAATTACTATTGATTGTCTAGCACTCTTTTTCCATTAAATGCTTTGTTTGTGTACCCTTTGCAACACTGTGCTACTGAATCTTCTTGCTTCTGTTCAAACTTTGTATTTTCAAATTTGCTCCTTATCTTAGGCCATTTCTGCTCATAAAACAAAATAAGTAAGACATGTTAGTTTTTAAGAGCAGAAGTTTATCCCTTATAATTCTGAAAGCTGAGAAATCCAAGTTTTAGGCACCAGCAATTAGAATCCATACTTGGGCTGCCTCTGCTTCCAAGATGGTGCCTTGTTTCTGTGTCCTACTGTGACAGAAGGTCAAGAGCCAAAGAACTAACTAGTTTTTTTCAGTATTTTCATGAGGACATTAATTCTATGTATCACGGTAGGAACCTCATGATTTAACAGTATCTCTAAGAGCCCACCTTCTGATGCCATTATTTCAAGGTTTAATTCCAGCATATGAGTTTTAGAGGGACACATATGTTCAAACTATAACATTCACTGCCCTTGTTGCCATAAGGATTGCTGATGTTTGTCTGCATATACTTTTCATCCCCTATTCTTTCTGGACTGTTTCTTCTGCTTTTATCATAAAAAATTAATTCCTCCTTATCAATTTTCATGATATGACTTTTACGCCTTTTAGTCTACTTCCTGAATTCCAGCTAAAATTATAGACTGAGGTATGGGATAATTCCAAAATTCCTTTCTGAAGTTTGGTGTGGTAGAGAAAGTAACTTGTCTGTTCCCAATTGTTCCCAAAATTAACGATTTTGTTATATAAGAAAGAAAGATTCTGGAATCTGTAGATAGGTATGAGTGCAAATTCTGATTTTGTAAGATTCTAGAAGAAAGCAACATTTTATTGAGCTGAAGTTTCTTCTGTAAAATAAAGTCATAAATATTTATTTTTCTGAGTTGTTGAAGATTAGGGATAATTTTAGTAATATCCTGGCATGAGGAAGTCCCTCAATAAACACAGCAAATTAATTAAAAATAATGTATTCATCACCTTGTGGTGGAGTATCACGTTCTTCATCTGGATAGCAGTACTAGGTGTATAGTGAAGTATATAAAATTGCATTCAAGAAATTTATTTGTCATAATCTTTTTTCCCTTTAGATTTAAGCTCTGAGTTTGTGGTATATTTCATCACCATGTTACTGTGTGTATGTGTTAATTAAATAATAATCAATGCTGACCCAGGACTGTGGTAATTCTTTAAGTTTTTTTTTTTTTCTGGCAAAAATGAAGAAGCAGTGTTTAAACTGGCATAGAGCACTTTTTCAGCTAGAACTTTACTGAATTAGGTGTTTAAGTCTTAATTTCAGATTTATCAATTGTTTGATATCCATGTAGATTTGGATTCTAACCTTACAAATTATCTCCCATCCATTAAAAAAGTGTCAATTATTATTGCTACTGAAATTTATGAAATTGACATCCTTAGGGTCTCAGAAATAAAACATCTGCTTACACATGTTTTAAAAGTTTGTGATACATGTGGAATAAAGAGCTGAGACCCACCCCATTGGTGCTGTTCATATTTCAATAATCATGGCAATAGAACCTGATCAAGAGCAAAGATTGTAAACCGTAACATCTAGACCTGTAGGAGAAGGTGGAAAAATGAGCAGTAGGCTCACCTTACATTTACACAGACCTATAGCTACCTCCTTCTGAACAGAAGGGAGAATAAGATCTTATTTTTTATTATTATTTATGCAGCTGAGCTATTTGCTTTCTCATTCACTCACAAACACTTTGTTATTGGTGCACCAGCACCTCTTATGAGTCAGTCTCTTTTCTTAGCCACAGAGATATAATATTCACACTATTTGTCTTCAACAGTGAAGTGGAGAGTGAGTGCTTCACTCTAATTTAAAAGAAGGTTGTAATGCACAGCAGATCACCATGAAAGCTTTACTATCCTGCCTCTGAAATCCACAATTGCATCAACTTAGCCACATTACCAAAACCCTCAAAAACTCAAAACCATGCAACACCATGCAACAGATTGCAATAGATATGTTAGATATAATGTATATAACATACTTAGCAAAATTAGATATAATGTATATGATAAATTATGTATATAGATTATATAATGTATTAGATAAATTAGATATAATGTACATGACATACTTAGCAAAATGGCTGATGCAAGCTAGTTGCTCAATAAATAATAGTTATTATTATTGCATTTTAACTCAAATAACAGCCAGAGCATCTGAGTAACACAATGGTACTCTATGGAGTTTCACTTTAATGTTGTGTTAGTAGCACAGATATGCTCTCAGACATCTGTTAATTGATAAACATTATTAAATAATAAGCTACTCCAACCAAAAGATCAGTTGTTGCAAAATAATCTCATAGAGCAGGCTTGGCTAGATATTGAAGCCAGAAGCATTCCAATTCAACGTATTTGTTTGTGTTTTTCAAACTCTCCATCAAGAATAGTTACTATAAACAAAAATACAGGCTGGAGGTATTGCACAAGTGATATGCTTGTGTAGCATGCACTGTGGAAAAAAGAAAGAAAGAAAGAAAGCAAAGCTAAATTTAAGCTCAAATAAAATCTAAACTGTTTTGTTACTATATGGTCTGAAACAAATCATAAGTTTAAATTTTATTTCTAATATGCATCCAAATGATTGTATTAGTACATGTATATCAAGGAATGAATCTGTGCACACTCACACATACACACATATGTGTGTATTTATCAACCAAGTTTGAAAAATCTCAAAAAGATACCTAATTAGCAAATATCTCATTTCTTGGTTACACTTTAGGAGAGTGTTGTGGGGAAAACTGCAATTTTTTTTTCTCACTCTAGAATGCCTTATGATGGCAAATGAAAACAGGGCAATTCAAAACCTAATATTAAAATACCTCTTACTTCAGATACCCATCAGAAGCAATAGAAGCTAAATGAAAAAACTCAAGCTCCTGGTTTCACCAAATTGTTATTAAAAAATAAAATTGTATTATTTCCTGTATTATCTTAATCAAATAATGTTACAAAATACTGTTCTATGATCCACAATGCATTATAGAAGAATGTGTCAAGTGTAAGTGACCAGTTCCCTATATAAACCTTAATGTCTGTGTGCTTTGGTGTGATACCTTGTCTAATAAGCCCTTAAGTTCTGCAGTGCATTCATAGACACCATTCCATTTTTCATTTATGTAATGCAGTCTTTTAAAAACATTATTATTAAAAACCACAGTGCTTTTTCTTTTTCTGCCACTGACTCTAAAGTTATTGGTAATTTCTTGAATGTTTCCATGACACCTGACAAATATGTCTAAGTAATTCCATAATGCCGATCACAATGATATCTAGGTGCTCTGAAAGAAGCATTAGACTATAAATGGAATGAATGAGGGAGAGTGCAAAGCTCATTTGTTTCCACAATTCTGTTGGAGCTGTTCAAGTAGTTATGGGTTAGAGAAAGCTGGATAGGGTCAATGATTTCGGTTTATAGAGCTGTAATTGCCATTTGCCTAGAAAGGGATAGAGTTGCTGCTTTCCTGTTGTGGTCTCAAGACTTAGAGTATTAACATTTGTGAGTTTTACAATCAGTTGTTTTAGAATTTGATTTTCAATTTTTGATAGTGTGAATGAGAATTTATTCACAGATCTTGAAGAAGTGACAATGGTGGAGATGTGATTCAAAGTTGAAATAAGGACTAGAGGAGTGGCTCAAGTGGTAGAGTGCCTGCCTCACAAGGACAAAGCCTTAAATTCAAACCCCAGTACTGTCAAAGGTGAAATAAAATAATAGTAATAATGAAGAGTTCATAACCAAAGTTGTTTAGTCTAAATACCTAAGATAGTAAATTATGACAATAGTTTCTAAGTTCAGTGGACTAAATATTTGTGTCCCCCACAGATCAATGTGTTCCAAGCCTAATCTCAATGTGACACTATTTGGAGCTGGGGTCTTTGGAGTTAAATAGGTCAAAGGGAACCATCATGGGTGGGATTAGTTCTTTTATAAGAAGGGGCCAGAGAACTAACTAGCTCTCTTTCCATCACGCGCCAATGCAGCAAGAAGACAGCTTCTCACTGATTATTGGTGAGAGCTCTCACCAATAATCTGACTGTGCCAACACCCAGATCTTAGATTCCCAACCTCCAGAACTGTGAAAAATAAATATTATATAAAGTATCCAGTTTATGATACTTTGTTATAGGTAGAGCTGACCAAGACTCTAAGCACAGAAATATTTAGTCATTTGGAATTGCTGAGCTGCTTTAGATTTAAGCTACACTTTAGTTTGTCTAAACCCACTTTGCAATATGTTTAGCATGTTATGACAAGGGAAAAAAAGAAGTAAAATTGGATTTGCAGTTTGTGTCAGCACTAGGAATTTAAGTTTGATATAAAATAGAACTTCTAACTGTGAAGTTTATTAAGAATTAAAATAAATTTCTAAGAGGGATTGTAGAATTTTCCAAGAATATATGTGAACATTTACTGATCTACCTGGCATTTTCAAGGCTGTGTATTAGGAAGGTGAGAAGTTGTGCAGATGATCCCAGAAGACTTTTAATTTTATATGAGCTGTTATTTTTGTATATACTTAGGTTGCAAAACATGATTTTTTTATTATAGTTAAACAAATTATCCATTATCTCATATAGTTACTTTTTGTCCATGTTTGTGGATGAGCACCTAAAATCTACTTTCTTGTAAAATTTTCAATACACAATACAGTATTATTAACTATTGTCCTGATGCCAGATGTTATATTCCTAGGCTTATTTATTGCATTTTGCTGCAAGTAGTCACCCTTTGCCTCTATCTTTGGGTTTCCTTCCAGTCCCTGTCCTGGTAACCACAATTCTCTTCTATGTTTTAACACATTCAGATTTTTTTTAAAACTCCACAAATAAGTAAGATCATGCAATAATTTCTTTCAGTGTCAGACTTATTTCTGTTAGAATAATACCCTCAGGTTCATTTGTGTTGCTGTAAATGACTGAATCTCCTTTCTAAGGTATGGGTTATAGTCTATGTCTTTTGAAGGGTGAATAAAATTCCATCTTTCTTTGTCTATTCATTTGCCAACATTAGATTGTTTAACATTTTTGGCTATTGTAAATAATTCCACAATGAACTTGGATTACAGATATCTATACAGAGTGCCAATTTCATTTTCTTTGGGAATTTACCCAGTTAAATGATTACTGGATTATTTTCCAGTTACATTTTTTCAGTTTTGGAGGAACTTTCATGCTGTTTTCCATAATGACTGTCTTCCCATCACAGTATACAGCAGCTCTCTTTTCTCTGCACTCTTGCTAATGTTATTATTTCCTATCATTTTTAGTAGTACCTAACCTAATGCATATCAGCATTTGATTTGCATTTCACTGAAGTTTGGTGATGTTGAGAATGTTTTACGACCCTCTTGGCCATTTTTATAATTTCTTTTGAAAATTGTCTATTCAAATCTTTTGCCCACTTTTAAATTGGGTTACTTATTACTATTTTTTCCTATTGAACCATGTGAATACTTTATATGTACCAGATATTAATCCTTTGCCAGATATATACTACAAAACGATTTTCTCCTAATTTGTAGGATTTGTTGATTATTTCTTTTGCTATGTAAAAGATTTTTAGATTCACTCATTGATTTTTGCTTTGGTTGCTTCAGGTTTTGTTGCAACATCCAAAAAATCTTTGCTAATGCCAAATTTGCCATTTAATTACAGTGTAAAATTATCTTTGATCTATGTTTATTTTTGACAAATGAAAAAGTAGATTCCAGTGAATAGTTATTTTGATATTAGTTTTGGCAATACTCTGAAAAGATCACTGAAGAAAAAGGAAACATTGGTTCACTTCAAAAAGAAAAGAAAGGTCTGACCAGTAGATACCAATGCACATAGATTAAGAACAAATACAGCCTACTGGTGACAAAGGATGATGTTTAGGCTAGCGTGAGACATTTGACATAGCATCTCAAGGAATCTCCATGTAAAAGCTAAGGGTACACAAACCCTGTGGCAAGGTGACAGCTCAACTGGGCAGACTTCTCATTCCTTGTGCCTTCCCAATCAAAAAATATATTAATGATTGGAAATATGGGAGTTAGGAGATTCTGGTGACATTTCTGGAAAAGTACAATCAATGTCTTCTATAATATTGTCAGTATTTTGACAGACTACTTAAATGTAATTGAATTTAATTATTTGAGCTATAAATGACCTCACAAATATTAAAAAAAAACTCTACTAATGTGTTTAAAAGGAAATGAGGTCATCTAATGGAGATTATAAAGTATTAAATACAAACTAATTTAAGAAATATTTATTATCTACTACATGTCAGGCACCAAGTCAGTGCTATGCATGAAAAGATGAAGAGAGAGAGGGATCCAAGATGGTGGAGAGGAGAGGGAATCAGAATTTCTGAGCTCTGTGATTTCAAAAACCACTTGCTACATTTGGGTAATTCTGATTCTTTTTTAGCTAATTAACTGCCAACACATAGGACACACATAAAATTCAAAGACTGACCTTTAAAACAGCTTTAAATTTACCTAACAGCCAGCAATGATCCCAGTGTGACATAGCCACTGAGGCATGTCTGCCCTGGGAAAAGCCCCGTAGCTTTCTTCCTGTTCTTGCTTTCTTTCTCTTCTTTTCCTTTCTTTCTTTCACTTTTTTTGCCTTTTTTTCCTTTCTTCTTTTTCTTTCTTTCTTTCTTTCTTTCTTTCTTTCTTTCTTTCTTTCTTTCTTTCTTTCTTTCTTTCTTTCTTTCTTTCTTTTATTCTCTCTCTTCCTCCCTCCCTCCTTTCCTTCCTCCTTCCTTCTTTCTTTTTCTTTTTATGAAAAGCAGAAGATAGAGCATCAAACAATCAAACAGAACCAAACCCTGAGACATACTGGACTCCTAACCCATAGGAAGCCTATCTAGACCCACCAGGCTGAACCCAGTCCCAGTAAGCATCTGGCTTGAGAAATGCCATCCACCACTTCTCCCTTCTGGCCAGTTTCAAAGCTGCCTGTGTAAATCTGCAAACACAACAGTTGAGTACCATACACCACATGTTCTGGTCCCCTACCCTCCCTCCCCCCCAACATAATTCAGTGGAGCTTGTGGGCAGATTGCATCCCCCACAACAAAACTGAAAAACACAGACCATGCATTGTACTCTGTCACTGACAGTGAGAATAGGGTGGAACACTGAACCAACCTTGGAGAATGGGGTGGGGCAAGGAGCTGAATCGGTGAGTGGGGGGGTGGGGCAAGGAACAAGGCTAAAAGCCCATACAGGGCCACAAGCCAACCTCCCAGAGCAGGGGTGTGGAGGATCCCTGAGCTAATCTCATGGGACTGTGGGCAGTGCACTTGCTAGGGAAGGAGCTGACAGACAGAGTTGCAGCTGTAGAGCAACTCAGCTGCCATTTGTCAAAACCATGACAGATCTGACCACCTTGCACAAAATGGAAGTGAGCTATCAAAGGTCCCAATTGCAACCTGGACAGAAGGAGCCAAATACTCCTCACAAGCCAGACATCTGGTGATACCACTTCCAAACTCCTGTTTGTAACAGATTGCTCTTTAGACCAAGGAAAGCAGCACAAAAAACAAAACAAAAAACTCCAGGCAACTCCCCCAAGCTGTCTGACGAGGGGCAGCACCCTTCACCACAAAACACAGAATATCAACCTTGAGAAGAGACAGGCACTGAGAAACCCCCAGTCATAAGTACCAATACCTGGATTGAATGTCAAAGGAATAAGTTCATAACTTTTGCCCAATGGACTGTACTTTTTGTTGTTGTTGTTTTCTTTCTTTTTTTTTTAACTTAGTTCCTTTTCTTTTTTATTTAGCATTTAAAATTTTACAATTACTATTTTCTTATCTCTTTTCTTACCCCCTTACTTTCTCTCACTTTCCTGTGCTACAATCCATTATACTCCTCCCAACCATTCTTTCTGCCCCTTTTCACCCACTGTTTCCCCTTACTTCACCTCCCCATCTTTGCCTTTCCCTACCTCTCAAAAAGAAAATCATGGCTAAGTTCATTAATCTATTCATTTAGAGGCTACAAGAGAAAGTTAAACAGAATGTACAATGAACTCAAACAATATCAAGGCACCACAAATAAAGTATTTGAGAACACAAAGAAATAACTGAATGAACTCAGGTCTTCAACAAACACCAAAGTGAAACAAAGGAGACTGTAAAAAAAGAGATACATGAAATAAAGAAGACAACACAAGATATGAAAGAGGAATTGAGCAAAGTTATGGAAAATCCTCAGAAAAAAGAATGAAACAAAAAACCTGTATATAAAAACTCCCTGAAATCCAATTTAAAAAATAAGGTTTAAGGCCACTCCAGTGCAAGACAGAATCTCAGGGTTTGAAGATAAAATAGATATTAAAGAAAAAAAAAAAAACCCAGAAGAACTACTAGACAAAATACTCAAGAGCTGTGAAAGGAATATGTAAGAACTCAATGACTACATCAAAAAACCAAACCTCAGAATCATGGGCATGAAGAAGGAGAAGAGGTTCAAGCCAAAGGGATATGTTAATATATTCCACAAAATAATAGCAGAAAATTTCCCAAGTTTTGAGAAAGAGTTGCCCATTCACGTACAGGAAGCCTCCTGTCAAACAAACTTGACCGAAATAGAACCTCTCCTTGTCATATTATCATTAAAACAACTAGCTGTTAGAGGGAAAAAACAAATAATGTATAAAGATAAACCCATTAAAATAACAACAGATTTCTCAACAGAAATCTTAAAAGCAAGAAGGGCATGGAGTGAGGTATTTCAAGGACTGAAAGAAAACAATTTCAGCCCTAGGATACTCTACCCAGCAAAACTATCATTCAAAATTGATAGAGGAATAAAAGTTGTCTACTATATACAGAAACTAAAAAAAATTATGAGCACCAAACCACAACTACAGAAGATTCTACAGGGAATTCTATACACAGAAGACAAAAACAAACAAAACCATGAATGAACATAAACTTTTAAACCATAAGAGAAGAAAACACAAGTACTCACAGAGTAGCATTGAATTTGCTACACGCATACAAATTCTTAAATAACAAAACAAATGGCAGGAAACAACACATATGTACCAATATTAACACTGAATGCTAATATACTCAACTCGTTTGTCTAAGGACACTGTTTAGTAAATAGCATTAAAAAGGAAGTTCTGACAATCTGTGGTTTACAAGACAGAAATAAACACTGGTTTAGTGTAAAAGCTGGAAGAAGACTTACCAAGCTAATGGTCCACAAAAACAGGCAGTATTAGCAACATTTACATAGACAAAGTGGACTTCAAACTTACATTAGTTAAAAGAGACAAAGAAGGTCACTTCATACTAATAAAAGGAACAATACATCAAGAGGAAATAACAATTATCAACTTATATGTACCCAACATCAGTGCAATCAACTTCATTAAATATACACTGAAGGACTTAAAATCACATATAAACCCCAGCACAGTGGCAATGGGAAACTTTAATACCCCTCTGTCACCAATAGATATACAATGCACAATATACATTCTTTCCAGCTGCTCATGGAACTTTCTCCAAAACAGACCATATCTTAGGTCACAAAGCAACTCTCAGACAATATCAGAAAATTAAAATAATCCCCTGCATACTTCCTAATCACAATGTAATTGAAGGTTGAACAACACTTGCTCAATGGACAGTGAGTCATAGGAGATAATAAGGGAGGAAATCAAAAAAGTCCTGGAATTTAATGAAAATGAAAACACAGCCTATCAAAAGCTATGGGACATAGCAAAAGCAGTCCTAAGAGGAAAGTTTACAGTCATGAGTGCATATATTAAAAACATAGAAAGATTAGAAAGATCTCAAATAAATGACCGAATACTACTGCTAAAAAAAAAAGCTAAACATAAAACAAGCAGAGAGAAGTAATAAAAATAAGGGCTGAAATCAATGAAAAAGAGACCAAAACATAAAAAAAAATCATACAAAGAGTCAATGAATCAAAAAGCTTGTTCTTTTGAAAAAAATAAACCAGATTGATAAATCCTTGGCAAATCTGACTAAAATGAGGAAGGAAAAGTCCAAAGATATAGCACACAATGAAATTGAAGCAGCAGTAAGAATATCCCTATAAAGAAAAGTCCAGGACCTGACAGATTTTCCCCTAAATCTAACAGACTTTTAAAGAACTAATACCAACACACCTTTAAACTTTTCCTTGAAATAGAGAGGGAAGGAACACTGCCTAACTCATCCTATGAAGCCAGTATTACACTTATCCCAAAACCAGACAAGGGCACATCCTAAAAGGAGAATTACAGGCTAATATTCTTAATGAACAGTGATGCAAAAATCCTCAATAAAATAATAGCAAATTGAATCCAACAATGTATCATGACAGAAAGATCATACACCATGACCAGATGGCTTCATCCCAGAGATGCAGGGATGGTTTAACATATGCAAGTCATTTACAGCACATTAACATTAGCAAAGATAAAACCCACTTGATCATCTCAATAGATACAGAAAAAGTCTTCAATAAGATTCCATGCCACTTCATGATAAAAGCTCTGATGAAAGTAGGAATAGAAATAATATAACTCAACAAAATAAAGGCTATGCATGACAAGCCTATAATCAATATCATACTCAATGGGGAAAAATTGAAACCATTTCCCATAAAGTCAAGAATGAAAATAAGGTTTTGACTCTTCCACACTCCTGTTCAACATTACCTTAAAATTCCTAACCTGAGCAATAAGTCAGGAAAAAGAAATAAAAGGAATACATAGATAAAGTAGTAGTCAAATTTTCCCTATTCACAGATGACATAATGTTATTACTAAAAGATGTGAAAAACTCCATCTAAAAGCTTCTAGGCACCATAAACAGCTTCACCAAAGTAGCAGGATACAAAATCAACTTATAAAAATCAGTAGACTTTCTATATCCAATAATGAACAGATTGCAAGTATAGGAAAACAATTCCATTTACAATAGACTCAAAAAAAATCAAATTCCTCTACAAGGAAAACTACAAACCATTGAAGAAATAAGTAAAAGACTACAGAAAGTTGAAAGATCTCCCATGCTCATGAATTGGCATAATCAGCATAATAAAAATGGCTATCCTATCAAAAGCAATCTATATGTTCAATGCAATTCCCATAAATATCCCAATGACATTCATCATAGAGATTGAAAAATTAACCCTATAGTTTGTTTGGAAACACAAAAGACCATGAATAGTCAAGGCAATACTAAAGATTTTCTCAGTAGACCTCAAGCGGCTCAGCAACTAAGAGAAAGGATGGACAAATGGGACTCATGAAATTCAAAAGCTTCTGCACAACAAAATAAATAATCTCTAAAGTGAAGAGGTCACTCACAGAATGGGAGAAAATCTTTGCTAGCTATACATCAGACAAGGGACTGATAACAAGAATATACAAGGAGCTCAAAAACTAAACTTTCAAAAAAATCAATGACCCAATAAAGAATATGTAACTGAACTGAACAGAACATTTTCAAAAGAAGAAGTTAAATGGATAAAAGCAAACACACAAACAAACGAAAATACATGAAAAAATGCTCACAATCCCCGGCCATAAAGGAAATTCAAATCAAACCATACTAAGATTCTACCTCAAGAACACCACCAACAACAAATGTTGGTGAGGATGTGGGGAAAAAGGAACCCTCATACAATGCTGGTAGGAATGTAAGCTAGTACAACCACTATGAAAAACAGTATGGAGGCTCCTTAAAAAACTAATAATAGATCTGCCATACAATCCAGCAATACCACTCCTAGGGATATACCTGAAGGAATGTGAGTCAGTTTACCACAAATATACCTGCACATCCATGTTTATTGCAGCACTATTCACAATAGCTAAGCTATGGAACCCACCAAGGTGCCCCTCTAACAAATGGATTAAAAAAATGTGTTATTTATACACAATTGAATTTTACTCAGCCACAAAGAAGAATGAAGTTTTGTCATTCAAAGGTAAATGGATGGAACTGGAGAACATCTTCTTAAGTGGAGTTAGTCAGGCTCAGAAGGCCGAAAGCCACATGTTTATCTTCATTTGTGAATTATAGACCTAAAACAAATGCAGAAATATTATGGGAAATGGGTTACAATAACAGGAGGCTGTGCCTGGTTGGGAGGGTTGGGGTAGAGGGGGGATAGGGAAAGGGAAGGAAACAAAAAATATGAATATATTTGATGTGCTTACTGCACAGGAATGAATATAAAAATCTTAAACTGGCAGGGGCCACCATGAGAAGGGGACTAGGAAGGAGTGAAGAGGACTGGTAGAGATAAACCAATTGGGGTTGTAATACATATGCATGGAAATAACACAAGGAATCTGCCTGTGTAGTTGTCTTTATCTCAAACTAGCAAAAATGCCACGTTTCTCTTATTATCTTTTATGTCTTTTCTTCTAAAAAATCAGAGAACAGGAGGGCAGAAGAGGTTTTGTCCTGGGTCAGAGGGTGGGGTTTTGTCACTGGTTGGAGAAGAGAGGTGGTGGGGAAAGGGGTTGGAGGATGAGTATGGTGTAAATAATGGAAAAGAAAACATTGTAATAATCACCTGTTTAGTTTACTCTGCTTGGATACTTTTATTATATGCTACTCATTGGCTCTTACAAATGTAACCTTTATTATCTTTTGATTATTATCAAAATTTCTTTGAAGTCTAGAAAAAATAAATATTTTAAAAATAAAAACAAGAAAGTGAGTACTTTCCCTACCTCATAGATCTTTTATTCTAGTTGGTGAAATAAAAGATTAATCAGCAAATGATAACATAAACATAATGATTTCAAAAATGCTGGAGACAGAGGAAAATGAAAGGCTCTCGAGTGAAAACTCAATACAGAGTTAGCATGTCTTTGAATACCGTGTATTTCAACTGGTATGTGAAGAAAGAGAGTCCATTAACCACATGACGAGTCATGGGAAAATTTTTCATGTAGAGTGGATAACAAATGCAAAGTAGTTCTTATGGCAGAAATGAACCTGGTATAATCAGAAACAGTTAACAGGTAACTATTGGTGGGATGGAGACAAAGGAAGACAAAAATTCAAGATGATACTATAAAGGAAAGAAGAGACTGAAACATGGTGTTATTGTAATCAAGATGAAGCATTATTGAGACCGGAATTAAAATACTTTTAGAAATAGAAGAAAGAGGACAATCAAAGTATACTTTAGAGGTAGAATCAATAAAATCTATTGATTGATTAGATGTGCAAGCAGTGAGAATCCAGAAAAATTAATATAATTTCTTACAGATTTCTGATTTCAGTATGTATGAAATGGTTTCACCACTTCATAGGAATAAGTTAGACTGAAAAAAATCTAGAGTTAGCCATTCTTTGTCAAAGGGTGATATGAGGCATTTCAATGGAGATGCAAAGTAGTCAAATATATATGAGGAAAAGTCTGAGTTAGCATTATTGATATGAGAGCCAGAAACAAAGAAATGTCATTACAAGCCCTGTAAATGCAAAAGACCATTTTAAGAGAGAGATTAGACCATGGCGGGCAGGTAGAACTCAACGTTTAGTGAAGAACATTGAAGTTTGGCTAGTGCAGATGATGAAAATAAGTAGTTTTTGGAAAGAATGAACATCAGGAAAGGGCAGTGTTTTTAAGAGGAGGAAAAAAATCTACTTCGTCATGTGGAATAGAATGAGAACCAAAAGGCTATTAGGTTTGCCAATTAGGAAGTAATCTGAGATCTTGACAAATGTATGTCACTGAAGTTAGTGGCAAATTAGTTATATTGTGTAGGTCAGCTTCCCATTGATGTGACAAAATACCTGAGATAAATAACTTAAAGATTTAAATGGAGGAAGGATTTATTTTGGTTCACAGTTTCAAAAGTTTCTGTACATGATCATTGGCTCTGTTGCTTCTGGGCCTGTGGTGAGGCAGAGCATCATGGAAGAGAGGACATGGTAGAAGAGAAAGAGAAAGAGGGAGAGGAGAGAGAGAGAGAGAGAGAGAGAGAGAGAGAGAGAGAGAGAGAGAGAGAGAGAGAGAGAGAATAAATAAATAAGGGGCCAGGAAAATATATATCCCTTAAGCTCCTGACCCTAGTAACCTACTTCTTCCAACCGTATCCAACCGCCTACCTTTTTTACCACCTCCAAATAGTCCATTCTACTATGAATCCATCAATACATAAATTCACTGATGAAGGTAAAGCTCTCATGATCCAATTACCTCTCAGAGGCTCCACCTTTGAACATTGCTGCATTGGGAACTAAGCCTTCAACACATGAGACTTTGGTGAACATTCTAGATTCAAACAGTAACCTATAGTATGTGAAAATAGGTAGAAGAAAAAATGGGAAGTAGAGGAATGGATGTTTAGTAAAGTAATTTTAGAAGTTCTTATAAAGTAAGCAAAAGCCTACTGGTTGGTGGCTGGAAAGAGGTGTGTTGTCATGGAGTGTTGAATTTTAATGACAAAGACAAGTGCATGATGTATGCTTTTTTGAATCCAACAGAAACAGAGAATGCTATGGTAACTGCTGATCAAATTTCCTAACAGCTCTAGAGGAAATTCAGAAAGAGACAAGGAGTAGATAATCATTAGTTTGTAGTTCTAGATGCTGGGTGGTGAGTGAGGGACTTCAGTTTCTCCCAATAAGATGATGTCAGTAGGTAAGTCTGAAAAGGTAGAAGAATTTGTGTGAGGTTTTAGAAAGAAGATGAGGCATGAAATGGTGATTGTATAGGAATGTATAAAGTAGACTCCCGGGAAGAAGCATAGTGTTATTATATTCTTCCATATAATAAAACATCTAGTTGAGGTGTGGAATAATGAATTTAAAGTCAGTTTGAGTGACTTACTTCAATCATTATCAATTACTCTATGGTCAGCACTTGAGAAAATGCGAGGGTTGCTCCAGTGTTGGAATTTGCCAGGGGAAAATCATGAAAGAAGAGAGGAGCAAGAGAGATGAAAGTATTTAAGGGTCTGATTAAATGACAGGGCATGAAATCAGTGTTACACAAGGAGCAGAGTAAAGGCAAGTGTAAGTAACACTAGAGTCATTAGAATAAATTAACCTTACAGATTATGTATAATGACCAGAGTGAGAGGTTTGATAATGTTTATTTCAATAGTAAAACAATTTCTAGTATTGCAAAAAACTAGAATGGGGCCATAGTAGTGTGTGACTCAAGAGGAGGAAAGGACTTTGTCACCAGTGTTGAGGAGGTCAGGAATAAGAAGCCAGGATATAGGGAAGGATGATCATATAGATGATACGTGTTAGATAAACACTGTGTTAGACTTGGTCTTCCTGAATGGTTGTGTGATCTTAGGCTGCATTAATGATGGTACATTAATGAAGTGATTGGAATAAGAGAACCAATAACTATTTTCCAGGGAGTACTGGTATGCTTTTATTTCAGTAATATCTTCAACTATGTATGCTACACTTTAAAAAGGAATATGCCAAACAGGAAAATAATTCAGGGCAGGATCAAGGGATAGTGAAACAATTTAAATGTGTCAAGATGAATAGCTGGAGAGATTTGGGGAATTTATACCGGGAAAGAAAACTTAGGGGGAGAATGGAAATTGTTTTCAAATATTTAAAGTGTTGCATGGCAATACACTGAAATTAATCTGTGTTTTCTTCTGGGGAAGAAATGATCAAAGACTGAATGTTACTGCAAGGTATATTTCAGAAAGGAATTCTCTTTCAGCAAAAGTTGTCCAAAGACAAAATAAGTTTCCCTGGAAAGTATTGAAGTTTCATCATTGGATGTATTCAATCTGGTAGGCATGTTGATAATTTGAGTAAAAATCCATAGATTATACCTGTAGTCCATAAGATTGTCAAAGTCCAGAGTAATATTATACTCAAGATTATAGCTTTTCTTGTGGTGATTAATTATTCCTGATTCATGTAATTTGGTGTGTGACTATTTTACTTCTTTTACTTAACTTTTTCAAATATTTATGCAAGCTGAGTGTGGTAAAGTAAAAAAAAAAAAATTACCGGGCCTAGAATTAAAAGTGCCATATTTCAATCTCAGCTCTGTGGCTTATTAGTTCCTTAACTTCACTTTACACATATGTAACATGATAATAACTGATTGGTTAATGAGATTATGAAATTCTTTGGAGGAAGTAGCCCCAAAAATGTAAGTTTTATTCATTAAGGCAGATTAATGAATTCTCAAAATGGGGGCATCCCAAACTAGATGTTCAGAATGGCATAAAAGAGGTCAAATAGTTTGTAGAGGTTCTCCAAGCTTTTCTGATGTTCCTTCTACATAGATCAACAGTAATAAGGATATGGTAAAAAAAAAGTACTGTAGCCAAAAATAATAATTCTATGATATAATTTATAAACAATTTTTTCTTGTAGCATTCCTGGTGCCTGTAGAAGTTTTTTTTTTTTTTTAAACTTAAGAGTCCTAGCTCATTAATGTGTTAGTTTCATGACAATTTACAAAATGGGAAATACAAAAGAATGGGTAAAAACGTAGTCACAGCTTCAAATTCATAACCATAAGTAAGCTTTTAAATATGAGAAACTAATACCAGCTTATGACACTCTGGAGATTTTATGTAGCAATATGACTTTCTATAGCAGTGTTACATGCAATTACATTGACTATCTCTGCTAGAGTCTTCCTACAAATCTTGAGAATATAGAGAAAAAGAAAATAAGAAATACTCCAGTAGCAATCAAAGTTAAGAAAAATGTTTTTTTAGTGGATTTTTAGGGTTTTAGGTATAAGATTATATCATCTGCAAATGGGATAATTTGAATTCTTTCTTATTTGAATTCCTTTTATTTCCTCTTCCTGTTTTATTGCTCTGGCTAAGAATTCCAAAACTATGTTGAATAAATTGGAGAGAATGGTAGTCTGGTTGCATTCTGACTTTAGAGGAAATGTTTTCAGTTTTTCCCCATTTAGTATCATGTTGGTTATAGGTTTGTTGTATACAGTCTTTATTATGTTGAGGCACATTCCTTCTATCTTTAGTCTCTCAGAGCTTTTATCATGAAAGAATGGTAAATTTTGTCAAAGGTTTTTTTTTCTGCATCTATTGAGATGATCATGTGATTTTTGTCCTTGATTCTGTTTGTATGCTATACTACATTTAGCAATTTGCATATGTTGAACTATCCCTGCATGTTTGGAATGAGATTGACTTGATCATGGTGCATGATCTTTTTGATATGCTGTTGAATTAGTTTGTAGTATCTTAATATCTATGTTATTTAAAGAGATTGACCTATAATTCTCTTTTTTGTTATACACTTTTCTAGTTTTGGAATGAGCATAATATTGGCTTCACAGAATGAGTTTGGTTATGATCTTTCCTTTTATGTTTCATGGTAAAGGTTGAGGAGTATTAGTATTAGTTCTACTTTAAATGTCTGATAGAATTCAGCAGTGGATCCATCAGATCCTCTGCTTTTCTTTGTCAGGAGGTTCTTTATTACTGCTTCAAAATTTTACCAAAAAAAGTCTTAGACCTCATAAACCCTTTCAGAAAAGTACCAGAATACAAAATCAATATACAAAAATCACTAGCTTTTCTATATACCAATGATGAGCAGACAAAGAAATCAGGAAAACAATTCCCTTTACATTAACTTCAAAAAATACCTAGGAATAAATTTAACAAGAGAAATGAGAAAACTAAACAATGAAAACTAAATCACTAAAGAAAGAAAATGGCTATACTACCAAAAGAAATCTGTATGTTCAGTACAATCCCCATGAAAATTCCAGTGATATTCTACACAGAGATAGAAAAGTCAATCCTAAAGTTCACATGGAAGCACAAAAGATCTTGAATAGCCAAGGAAATTCTGAGCAAAATGAGCAATGCTGGAGGTAACACAATAATGGATTTTAAACTATATTACAGAGCGATAGCAATGAAAACAGACATGAAGTGAAATGGAACATAATAGAAAATCCAGACATAAACCTATGCAACTATAGCCATCTGATTTTTGACAGAAGACAAAACACATTATGGAGAAAAGAGAGCCTTGAAAAAACAGTGCTGGAAAAGAAATGGATCTCTTCATACAGAAGACTGAAACTAGATCCTTCTTTTTCACCCTGTATTAACATTAACTCAAAGGATGAAAGTCCTTAATATAAGGCATGAAAGTTTGAAACTACTACAGGAAAGAAAATGGAAAAAGCTGGAAAATATAGGCATAGGCAATAACTACCTGAATAGAACTCTAGTAGGTCAGCAATTAAGGGAAAGGATTGGCAAATGGGACACAACAAATGAAACAGTCACTAGACTGAAGGGACAGCCCATAGAATGAGAGAACATCTCTGTTGGCTATATATTTGACAATAGATAAACAACCAGTACTTATAGGGAACTCAAAAAACTAAATTCCCAAAGAATCAATGATCCAATGAAGAAATGGAAATGAACTGAACAGAAAAATTGCAGCTGAAGAATTACAAATTACCAATAAATACATGAAGAAATGCTCAACATCCCTGGCCATAAAGGAAATGCAAATTGAAATGACATTAAGATTTCACCTCACTCCACTCAGAATAGCTACCATGCAGGAAACAAACAATGAATGTTGGGGAGAATACAGGCAAAAACGAACCTTTATACACTGTTAGTGGGAATGTAAATTAGTATAACCTCTATGGAAAGCAGTATGGAGTTTCATTTAAAAACTTAAATCAGAACTATCGTAAAATCCGGCAAAACCACTCCTATGTATATATTCAAAGGAATGTATGTTGGGATACAATAGAGAAACTTGCACACCCATGTTTATTGCAGCACTGTTTATGATAGCCAACCTATGGAAACAGCCCAGATGTCCTACAATTGATGCATACATTAAAATTATACATATATGTACGTTTAAAATATATACATTGCATCTGTGTAGAAAGAAGTCTTAGGAAAATGCACTGAAATCTACTAAATGATAAACATGGGGAGGAAGGTAAGAAAGAGTAATAGAAAGGGTTAGACTGATTAAAGTACAATGTACTCACTGGCAAAATACCACGGCAAACAATGAGCATACCTTAAGTATTGAAGGAAAGGAATATCAAACAGATCCAGTTAGGGGGAGAGTATAGTGGGAAGGGGCAGGTGAATGAGAGGGCAAAAATAAAAAAGGTCAATATGGTGGATGTTCTTTGTATATGTATATGAAGATAGAACATTAAAACCTGTTGAAGTCATTTTACATAGGAGGTAGGAAGATGAGGGAGAACCATGGTGGGGATGAGCCTAACCTTGGTACACTGTAATATGAAAATTTCACAATGAATTTCTCTGTACAATAAGCATATGATAATAAAAATGTAAAATGTAAACAAGAGAAAGGACATTTTGTACACTTTATTTTTGGGGTTTAAATTTGTTACCAGTAGTATATTGATGATTCAACTGTACTGAGCCCTTGACTTAGAATTAGATAGTTTGAGTTTGATCCCTTCTATACTTGGCATCTGAATGAATTCTTCAGTGTTCTTCAACTTTAGGTCTTTCCTAATCTGTGGTAATCGTTCCAGTCTCATTCTTCTCATCATTTTTATATGGGGAATGAAGTGGTGGACTTATGGATGAATATACATGCCATTTATTTTTCTTTCTCATAGCTGTTCTTCAGAGTTACTGATTTGTACACTTATTATTCAGAAATGATTATTGAGCCTCAGCAATCTAGGTAAACTAGCAAAGTCAGAAAAAATAATAAAGCTGACATTGAATGCTGGTTCACTAACTTCAAAATCCAAGATATTTCCACAGCACCCAAATAAAAGAACATGTGTTAGAGTCTTCAAATAGCAAATCATTTAAGAAATTATACTGGAAAGGAAATAGGATAATAGCATACATAAAAGTAAGATGGAACACTAGAGACACCAGCACTTTTTTGCATCTCCAAGAATATGAAACAAAACATTAGGTGCATGGCTACATGGAGGGGTAGGTTGCACATACAGGCAAAGTAGGGCAACAATAAATAGTAATTAAAGACCAGAAGAAATCAAGAAATATCAAACTTTAGATTTATAAATAAAACAATGGACCCTAGTATACATCACTAAGCAAAATGGTAGAGAAGGGAGAGAATCCCTCCCTGCAGGGCTGCAAGCAAACAAGAAAAGGAAAACAGTGGGAAACTATGGAAGCATATGAGCTGGCACTCTGCAAAAATAAAGTTCAAGATGAGAGATCTGCATTGTGCATGTCAAACAGATGCCAGAAAAGAGAAGCCTTGTACTTCCTAGTTGGCTCACTGGTACTGTGGAGGGGAATCATCTTAGGAAAGGTTTTACAGTTAAACTGTGTTTTCATATCTTCAAATCTGAAAGGCTTCCCTGACTTCATTGGCTAAGAAAGAGAACATCGTGAGAATCAGTGTGGACCCAGAAAGTTGGCTGTGACTTTATGGGAAGCTGAAGGCAAACAGAAGAACTGAAGCCCCAACTCTGGTGAAAGGAATAAGACTGACTGCATGAATTTGAAGCAGGTGCACACAGGATCAACCAGAGCATGCACTTTGCCTAGCCTTTGCACACTGCAAAGGACACCTTCAGAGGGTCAGAGTTTATTGGAACATAGCCATTTATCTGTAATTTCCCATACCAAACCCACATAAGCAAGTGTGTCTGCTAAGGATCCTTGGGCTAAGCTAGCAGTCACAGTTTAAGGATATCTCCCACATAGGAATTCAACTCAACAGGGAAGACAGAATTTAACTAAACCTGCAAAAAGACCATTCTGGTCTAACTTGTCTGGACATCAGATATAAGATATATGAAAAAGCAAGGCAAAATGATTTCTTGAAAAGCTCATAGCCCCTCAATAACTGAATCCAAACACACTGAAATTGTTGAAATGTCAGACAAATAGTTCAAAAGTCCAATTTTAAAAATGACCAGTGATCTCAAAGAGGATTCAAACAAACAGGTAAATGAAGTAAGAAGATAAATTCAAGACTCCAAGAAGAAAGCCGGCAACATGGATGAGAAATTCAACAAGGAAAATGAGATTCTAAAAAAATAGAAAATTTTGGAAATGCAAAGTCAATAAATCAAGCAGAAAACAGAGTAAAAAAAATCACCAGTGAAAGTAATGAAATTAATCAGAAAAAAGATCAGGAATTAAAGACAAGGTCATGAAAATATTGCATTTAGACAATATAAAGAAAAAGGAGAAGACCAAGATAGCAGATAGCCGACAGACCCTGGAACCCTAAACTCCAGGATTTCAGAAAAATACTTCAGATTTGTGGTAGCAAGGATCTGGTAACCTGGCTTTTTTGGCAGCTAAGATACTGCTGCTAAGATAAGATGCACAGAATGTTCAACTGCTGACCCATAACTGCCCTGGAAATCTGGGCGCTGGGACCAGCTATAGGTGTTAGCCTGTCTGCTGACAAGCCATTCCCCCAACCCCCTTCCCCCCTCCCTTTTTTTTTTTCTTTTCTTCTCTCTTGGAAAAGGAAAAATGCAACACAGAACTGGAAAATGAGTTCTGCAAGATTCTGGGACATTCTGGACCCAGCATAATACACAGACACAGAACCTCAGACTCTTGCCTGCCTGCAGTGTCCTGCAGGTGATCTGATTCCACTGAATGAGTCTGAATCTCTGTGAGGTGAGTGTGACACATTTTCTGCTCTAGAGGGAACTATATAGTTCAGCACAGCTAGAGGCAGATTGAACCTTATCCCCTCAGAAAAAACTGGTGGCAAATAAATAAACAAGCTGACTTAGAACAGCCCATTCCCCAAGAAAAGCCTGGGTTCAAACACCCCAAACAAATTCCTCCTTAAAGCTGTCTAATATGGAGGGGATCATCATTGCCACACAGGCCAGCCTACCATCTTTAAGAAGAGGCAGAAACACAAAGAAAGACCCACTCAAAAGTGTTAGCACCTGGATTAGAAATCAGAAGAAAGAGGACAGAAGGCTCATTGAACTTATATTAAAAACATAGAAAGATCTCAAATAAATGACTTAATGCTGCATCTCAAACTCCTAGGAAAAGAAGGACAAGCTAAACCCAAAACTAACAGAAGGAGAGAAATAATAAAAATAAATGCTAAAATCAAGGAAACAGAGATAAAAAATATAAAAATAAATGAAACAAAAAGCTTGTTCTTTCAGACGATAAATAAGATTGACAAACCCCAGGCAAATTTGACTAAAATGCAGAGGGAAAGACCCAAATTAATATAATTAGAAATGAAAAAATGTAGATAATAACAAACACCAAGGAAATCCAGGGAATCTTTAGGGTCCACTTTGAAAACCTGTATTCAAATAAATTAGAAAATCTACAAGAAATGGACAAATTTCTAGATACATATGTTCATTCAAAACTGAACTAAGAGGATGTTCATCACCTAAACAGATCTGTAACACACAATGATATTGAAATACCAATGAAGTCTCCCACAAAAAGTCCAAGACCTAACAGGTTCACCTCTGAATTCTACTAGGTTTTTAAAGAACTTATACCAATACTCCTTAAACTTTTCCATGAACTAGAAAGGAAGAGAACACTGCCAAACTCATTCTATATAGCAGGTATTATATTCATTCCAAAACTGGACAAGGACAAAACAAAAAAAAAAGAGGATTACAGGCTAATCTCTTTAATGAACATAGATGTCAAAATCCTCAATAAAATAATGGCAAACTGAATTCAACAGCATATCAAAACAATTATATACCATGATCAGATTGGTTTCATCCCAGGGAGGTAGGGATGGTTGAACATACATAAATCATTAAATGTAATACATTAACAGAAGCAAAGACAAAACCCACTTGATAATCTTAATAGATACAGAAAAATTCCTCAATAAAATTCAACATCCTTTCATGATAAAAGTTCTGACAAAACTAGGAATAAAAAGAATATATGTCAATATAATAAATGTTGTATATGACAAGCTTATAGCCAATATCATACTAAATGGGGAAAAACTGAAACCATTTCCTTTAAAGTCAGGGAAACAGACAATGGTATATACTCTCTCCACTTCATTCAACATAGTCTTGAAATTCCTAGCAGTAAGATAGGAATTAAAAATAAAAGGAATACAAATTGTAAAGGGAGTTATCTCACTATCCCTGTTTGCAGATGACATGATCTTATACCTAAAGGACTTGAAAAGCTTTAGCAATAAACTCCTACACAAAATGAATATCTTAACAAAATAGCAGGGTGCAATATCAATTTATAGAAATCAACAGTCTTTATATACACCAAAAATGAACAGATTGAGAAAGAGTGTACTGTAGTAATTCCACTTCTGATAGCCTCTCAAAAATAAAATACCAGTGAAAAACTTAACAAAGGATGTGAAAAACCTCTACAAGGAAAACTATAGACCACAGAAGAAAGAAATCAAAGACAACAAAATGGAAAGATTTCCGATGCTCGTGGACTGGTAGAATCAACATATGAAAATGGCTATATTTAAAAAAGCAAACTACATATTCAATGCAATTCTCACCAAAATTCCAATGACATTCATCACAGAGATTGAAAAATTAGCCCTAAATTTTATTTGGAAGCACAAAAGACTACAAATTGCCAAGGCAATATTGAGCAAAAAGAGCAATGCTAGAGGTGTCACGATACCTGAATTCAAACTATATACTACAGAGCCATAGCAATAAAAACACTCCATGCTGTTTTTAATGGTATGGTACAAAAACCAGATATGAAGACCAGCAGAACAGAATGGAAGACTCAGATATGAATCCACTCAGTTACAGCCACCTGATTTTTGACAAAGGTGCCAAAAACATAAAATGAAAAAAAAAAAAAGATGGGCTTTTCAACAAATGTTCCTGGGAAAACTGTATATCTGCATGCAGAAAACTGGAACTAGATCCATGTTTGTTACACTATACAAGGATCAACTCAAAGTGGATTAAGGACCTTAAGACCTGAATCTTTGAAGCTAGTGCAGGAAAGAGCAGGGAATATACTGGAATAATAAGCATAGCCAATGATTTCCTAAATAAAACTCAATATACAGGAAGCTAAAAAACTAAACTCCCCAAAAACCAATGACTCAATGAAGAAATGGGCAAATGAGCTGGATGGAGCTTTTTCAAAGGAAGAAGTCCAAATGGCCAAAAAACACATGAAGAAATGCTCAACATCCCTGGCCATAAAGGAAACGCAAATGAAAATTCTATGAAGTTTCAACCTCACTCCTGTTAGAATGGCTGTCATCAAGAACACAAATAAAAACTAATGTTGATGAGGATGTGGGAAAAAAGGAAACCCCATACCCTGTTGGTGGGAATGTAAATTAGTATACCCACTATGGAAAACAATATGGAAGCTCCTCATAAAACTAAAAATAGAATTGCTATATGATCCAACAATTCTGCTCCTGGGGATATGCCTGAAGTAATACAAGTCAGGTTACAAAAAAGGCAGCTGCATACCCATGTTTATGCAGCATTATTCACAATAGTTAAGCTATGGAGACAGTCAAGAGGCACCACTACTGATGAATGAATTAAGAAAATATGATATTTATATACAAATGAAATTTTATTCAGCCACAAAGAATTAAATTTTGGCATTTGCAGGTAAATGGATGGAACTGGAGAATATCATCTTAAGTGAAGTTAGCCAGCTTCAGAAGGCCAAAGGCCCCTGTTTTATCTCATCTGTGTAATATAGACCTAATACAAATGCAGCAATATTATGAAAAACAGGACACATATACAAGTGGAGGAGGGGGAAAGAAGGATGATAAGAAGGTGAATATGGTTGAGGAACTCTCTATGTAAGAAAGAATGCAGAATTTTAAAACAGGTTGAAACCACCATAAAAAAGGGACTAAGGTATAAAGAATAAAAGTAGAGGAGATGAACCATATCAGGCTATAATGCATATGTATATGGAAAAACCACAAGGAAAATTCCTGTGTCGCTATCTTAAACAAAAATGACACTTTTTTTCCTTTACAAAATGGGAGAACAGGAGGGTGAAATGGATCCTGTCTGGGGGGAATTGAAGCAGTTGATGGGGTAGGAGGTGAAGAAAGGGTATGGCAGGGTGAATATAATGCAAATACTCTGTACACATATATGTAAATGGAAAAATGATACTATTGAAACTATTCCAGGAATGGGGGAGGAAGGGTAAAGGAGAATGGTAGAAGGGGTAAATTCAAGTTTGTTGTATGTGATATATATTATATTATATTATATTATTATAAATGCTACAATGTATGCCCACATAGCACAACAATAAGTAAAAAAATAAAAAAAGAAAGCCTGACCACCATTGTCAGAATATGATCAAAAGTCAAAACCTAGGAATCCATGGGCTAAAAGTATGCACTGAGATACTCAATGAAATTATGGCAGAAAAATTTCCTTATGTAGGGAAAGAAATGGTCATCCAAGTACAGGAGGAATTGGTGTCCACAATGCACATGACCAGAAAATAACCTCTCCATGTCATGTAGTTGGAAAAAGAAAGGAATATTGAAACCTCCAAGACAAAAACACAATGTTTTTACAAAAGCAAATCCATCAGAACTATATCAACCTCTCAGCAGAAATCTTAATGAACAGGAAAGAATGAAATAATATATTTTAAGCCTTGGTGCTTAAATAATTGATAATCAAGATCACAATATCCTGAAAATTTATCCTTTAAAATCAATGGAGAAGTAAAGACCTTATGACATAAACAAAGACTAAAGCAGTTCTTGACCACTAAGGCAGAATTAGAGAAGACACTTAAAGGAATCCTACACACATATCAGCTAAAAGAACAGTCAGAAATATGAAAGGCTAGGAAAGAATAAAGTTTGTGAGAGGAATAAATAAAGAAATGAGAATTAAGACAGAATCAAACATGTTCAATTCAGTAGACCAGCAACCTCCTAAAGTGAGTAAGAGAGAAAGAAAAGAACAAATAGCACTCAAATCAACTGGGAGAAAAAACCAATAAAATTAAAGGGATCAATAAATAAATCTTAAGAATATAAATGATCTTAACTCACCAATTAAAAGATGTAGACTGACTGATTGTATTCATGAACAATATTCAACTATTTGCTATCTGCAAAAAACATACTTCACTGACAAAGACACAGACAGACAGAAAGGGAAAGGATGCAAAATGATAGACCAAGAAAGCAGAATCTGAAAGCAAGCTGGAGTAGCTATATTTGTATCTAAAAAAATAGTCTTCAAGCAGAAATTAGTGTTTAGAGGTAAAGAATGTCACAAGAGGAAAAAATACATCAAGATAGTACAACAATTTTAAATACATATACACTGAGCATTTGCACACACAATTTCAAACAAAGATGACTAAATATAAGGGATAGATTGGCCCTGACAAAATATTAGTGGGTGACTTTAATACTTCTTCTCATTTATAGATCATTCAGGTTAAAAAAAAACAACTAAGAAGCATCAGAGTTAAACTGTACCATAGATCAAGTGGACTTTGCAGACACATAAATAATATTCCATCCAACAGCTGTGGAATCCATTTTTCTTATCAGCCCATGGAACGTCCTCCAAAATATGAAGCAGAGGGTATTAAAACAGATAACAATGAAATCCAGAGGGTTTTTAGTGAATATTTTGAAAATTTACATTTCAATAAACTGGAAAATCTATAAAAGATGGATAAATGTCTAGATGCATATGACCTACCAATACTGAATCAAGAGCATATAAACAGTTTACACAGATGTATACCAAGCAATGTTACTGAACTTGTAATAAAGTCCCTCTCAAATAAACAATGCCTAGGACCAGACAAATTCACTGCTGAATTATACTAGACATTCAAAGAACAAACTCCAAGAATACTCAAACTATTCCATAAAATAGAAAGGGAAGGAATACTACCAAACCCATCCTATGAAGTCAGTACTACTTTGATATGAGAACCAGATAAGGACACAACCAAAAAAAGAAAACTATACACTAATTTTCTTCATGAACACAGATATAAAATTCCTTAACAAAACACCTGCAGAAAATATTCAACAAAACATAAAAAAGATCATATATCATGGTCTATTTGGTTTCATTCCAGGGATACAAGCATGTTTCAACATTTCTCATATAAATAAATTTAATGCAGCACATAAGTAGAAAAAGACAAAAATCACGATTATCTCAATAGATGTAGAAAAATACAATGACAAAATTCAACATACTTTCATGATAAAATCTCTGAAGAAACTAAGAATGGAAGGATCATACCTCAACAGAATGAAGACTATATAGTACAAACCTACAGACAACATTTTCCTAAGTGGGGATAAACTGAAAACATTTCCTCTAAAATCAAGAATGAGACAAGGGTGTATAATTTCCCCACTGTTATTCATGATAGTGCTTGAATTCTTAGCCAAATAATAAGGTAAGAGAAATAAAAGGATATATTTTTTGACATGTTTTGACTTAAAAATAATGAAAGCTGTGTGTGGTGGTTCAAGTCTGTAATAACTACTTGGAGGTAGACATCAAGAGGAGTGTGATTTGAGGCCAGCCATGAAAAAAGTTCATGTGATTCCATATAAAACAATGGTCAGATGTGATGGCATTCTCCTGTTATCCCACCTATGTGGGAAAGCACAAGTAGGAGAATCTTAGTTTGGGCATAAAGTGATACCCTATCTCAAAAATATTCCATACAAACAGGGTGGGTTGACAGAATGGCTCAAGTTTTACAGCATCTGCTTAGCAAGTGCTAAGCCCTGAGTCTGAGTTCATCCCAGAGTACTGAGAAAAAAAACCAAAAGACCCAGGAAAAACAATCTTATTCACAGACAACTCAGAAAACCACCTAAAAACCAAACAAAACAACCATAAGAATAAGCAAAAACAATGAGTGAAATATCTCTATGATTAAAACTATAAAACCCCAAAGAAAGAAATTGAAGCAGGCACTAGAAGATGGAAAGATCTTTTATGTACATGTGTTGGCAGAAATAATGCAGTAAAAATGCCTCTATTATTGAAATCTATAGAGTCGATACAATTCCCATTAAAATTCCAGTGAAATTTTTCACAGAAATAGACTAAATAATCCTAAAATTCATTTTGAAGTCCCAAAGTCTCCAAATTGCCAAAACAATCCTGAGTAAAAAGAAAAATCCTGGAGTTATCACAATACCTGATTTCAAATTATACTATAGAGACAAATCAAGAAAAATCAGCACAGAACTGGCACAAAACAGACACACAGACCAATGCAATAGTATAAAGGACTCAGAAGCACCTTCCCACAGTTATAACTATTTAATCTTGACAATGATGTGAAAAATTTGTTAGAGAAAAAATAGCCTGTTCAATACATGGTGGTGGTAAAACAAGATATATGCATGTAGAAGACTGAAAATATATCCTTATCTCTCACCTTATACAAAAATAAATTTAAAATGGATCAAAAGCTTAATATAAGACCTTAAACTTTGAAACTTTTATAGGAAAACATCTTAGGTTAGAGGCAAAGCCAAAAACTTTCTGAATAGGACTCCATGACTCAAGCAATAATAGCAAGAATTGGCAAATGGAATTCCATCAAATTAATGTCTTCTGCACAGCAAAGGAATCAATTACCAGAGTAAAGAGACACCCTAAATAATGGGGGAAAATCTTTGCCAGCTAGTCATCTGGCAAAAAAATTAACATACAGAATATATAAAAAACTCAAAAAATGTAACACCAAAATAGTACATAAGCTAATCAATAAATAGGCAAATTGATTGAACAGCTAGATAGCTTTCAAAAGAAGTGGCCAATAAATACATGAAAAATGTTCAGTTTTTTAGCCCTAGGGGAAATGCACATTAAAACATCATTGAAATTCCATCTCATCCCAGTCAGGGTGGCTGTCATCAAGGTTACAAACAATAAAGTATTGTGCAAGTATGTTGAGTAAAAGGAACCTTTATATACTGTTGATGGGAGTATAAATTAGTGCAGTCACTATGGAAATCAGTATGGAGGTTCTTCCGTAGACTAAGAATAGAAACACCATATGATCTTGCTATACCACTCCCAAGTGTATAACTGAAGGAATCAGTGTCAGCTTACTATAGAGATACTTGTACACATATATTTATTATGGTACTATTCATAGTAGCCAAATTATGGAATCAGCTTAGGTGCCAAGTAGGTAGGCATGCTACCTAATGTAGGTGTCATGCTACATTAAAAAAAATGTAAAATGTATACAAAATGGAGTAATACTAAGCTGTAAAGAAGAACAAAATTGTGTTGTTTGCAGGAAAATGGATGGAAATGGAAGTCATAATGTTAAGTGAGATAAGCCAAACTCAGAAGGAAAAATTACATTTTACTTTCTTAAGCCATATTTGCATATTTAAGAAGATCTGAAAGTAGAAGAGAAACTTCTTTTTTGGAGGGGAACCACATGGAAGGAGGAGGGAAATAAGAAAAAATGATGGGAGTGGTGAATATCATTGAAGTACTTTACATACATGTATCAAAATGTCATTTTAATTTATTATTTTGTATAATTTATTTACACAGATAAGGTGCTACCTGGTTTTGTAGCAAAGAATATTTATGTAATCATAATTATGCAAAGTCTGCTTACTAATTTAACTAAAACTTGGTATACAGGACAAGGTTTTAGAAGATAAGGACAAAAATTAATATGAAGAAGCAGTAGTTCTAGCATGTATTTAAAAATTCATATATAATTACTAAAAGAACCAGCTAAAACTAAACAAATGCAAGCAAAGGGTTGTCTTATCAGTAGGAAGCACAACGATAAGAAATTACTGTTTTGCATTATAATTTTTTTATTACTACTTGATTTTTAACAGTATTCATATAATACTTGATAATCAAAGATGAAACATTGAGAAAAATGTTAAATGTGTACTGAGGCTTCCCTCTAAATATTCTGCTATATGCTGAGTTTGTGGAAGCATTGTAGAACTGATCTTTTTTTACATTTTCATATTCTGACAAGTTAGAGTATCTTGAGTCTATTAAGATTTCAAGGCAGAGAGATTTTATTAGATCTTTATGAAGAGTATTTTTCTGTTTGCTAAATTTGAATTCTCAAACTGTGTTTAGTATTTTTTCTAACTGTTGCTTCTCATTTAAAACAGGTATTTTTGCTGAAGAATTTTTTAAGGCAAACACTCAAAGCAGAATGAATTTGGAAATCTCTAGGAGGACTGTAAGAAATCTTGGTTGTGATATATCCAGAAATACTTCAATAATCTTGCTTCCTTCAATTAGTGTGCCAAGTGTCATTAGTTATCTCTGGAGTTTAGGTACAACTAATGATGAAATGATGAGTGATTTCCTTGAGGGCTAAAATTATATGACCAATATGAATGTGACAGGTAGAGGACTGGGTCTTATGCCTGGCCATAGTCAAAAAGTATAAGTGAAAGAGGTTTCATTAGCTGAAGGCTCCTCTCTATTTTTAGTTGGCTGATTGATAAAATGGAAATATGTGATAATCATATTTATATTTCCTAACATTTGCAGATAAGGATTTACTGCATGTACATGTGTATTTTTACATAAGTATGCACAAGCATATGCATTAAACACACACTCAAAACACATTCAAATATGTATAAAGTTATACATTTTTTATCCTAACATATCAACAATCATATATCTAATTGCATTTTCTTATATGACACTAGACTTATCCTAATACTCTTTTTAAGTTTAGACATCTTTTTCTAGATGAGGCATTTTTTCTAAATTGCTTCTTTTGATACTATATTCTATCAATGGCCATTGAAGATAGGTGACGTTTGGAGTCAACAGTGTTTGGAATCAAGTGTTGTGAAAGTGAGTGGGTCACCTGAGACATAGAGTGCTGAATCAAGTATGAGGTTTCATGATAAATGGCTCATATTATATTTCTTGTTGGTCAAACTAAAAATCTCGAAAGGAAATCTAACAGCAAGTTCCATACATGCTTTTAAAGAATGCCATCGTTAAGTTTTGTGTTGAGTTATGAAAGCTGATAATCCTTAGTAGAAAATTGCTAAACACAGAATAAAGAATAGCCATTTTACAGTCACAACTACACAAAAGTCCCAATCTCTGGGCAAAAAAAAAGAAAATACTGTTGTGGGAAAGGCAGAGGAGGAGAAAGAAAGTGAAATTGAAGACCTAGGAATAAAGATGAAGGAATGAAAATGCTTTATCTACTCAGGGGAAATTATTGCTATCTTTGAGAGAGATGAGAAAGTTGGCAATGCTAACATATTTGAGGAACTGAACAAATTATTGAATTAACATTAAAAGGCTTAAATTTGACAGTAAGATATGATTTTTTTCAAAGAACTCATATTGCTTACTTATGCTTCTAACATTGTCTCAATTCAAGACATCACAAACTGAATGATCCCAATCTTGAAGCTTACTTCTTATATCTAACATACAGTTTATATTTCTGCAACTCTTCAGAGATAGGCATTATTATTCTCATTTTCAAGATATCTGAAACCTGATCAAATGTTAAGGTACAGAGCTAAGATTTGACTCCATTCTTTTTGACTTTGGAATATAAATCTTTTTAATCCCTCATTGTCTGCTATTTTTTCAGATTTCTTATGCTTTTTGCAACCTAAATACAATTATATATTTCCAAAGTCCATTGTAATTGAAAATACACTAGAAAAGAAGTATAAATTTCCAAACCTATAAAAATGAATTTAATGAAATAAACTTAATAAAACTAATAATGAACTATATAAACTTGGCTATAAGTCTGTCTTGAAATGTTACAATGCTTCATACTGTATTTATCTATAATATTCAAATTACTAATTTTGATAACTATTAGCAAAATGCTTCTTTAAGTAAGAAAGCATACAAACAATATGTATAGGATGAATGCAAATTCCTTTTCTTGTTTATTGACCTTTTTTATTTTATGTTTTTTACATTTACTTACATGTATATACAATATTTGGGCCACCTCTCCCCTACCTCCCTCCTCTTCTGGGGAGAACCCACATTGGTTCATCTCTACTGGACCTCTGCACTACTTCCTGGTCCCATTCCCATAGTGGCCTCTGCCAGTTTAAGGTTACTATATTCGCTCCTATACAGAGAGCACTCAACCACATTCAAGTTTTGGGTTTCCTTCCCTTTCCCTATTCTTCTTGTGTGCGTTCTCACCTTAGTGTGTGACCCACACAATAATATTACTGCATTTGATTCAGGTCTATAATCCACATATGATTTTTGGCCTTCTGAGTCTGACTAACTTCACTGAAGATGATGTTCTCCAGTTCCATCCGTTTACTTGTGATTGACAAAATTATATTCTTTTTTGTGGCTGAACAAAATTCCATTGTGTGTAAATATCACATTTTCTTAATCCATTCGTAAGTAGTGGGGCATCTTGGCTGTTTTCATAGCGTGGCTATTGTAAATAGTGCTGCAGTAAACATGGGTGTGCAGGTGCCTTTGTAATAACCTGAGTCTCACTACTTTGGATATATTTCTTTAAATAAGAAAACATACAAACAAAATGTACTATAAGATGAATGCAAATATCTACCTGGATATTTTATCAAAAAATCCATGCACCATCAGTGCACTCTAAATACTATAAATTATCCCTGATCTGTGTAGCAAACAAAAATCTTAATGTTATTGCCTTTGCTTATCATGTTTACCCATAGCATCTCTTTGACCTAAGCTAATAGTACTATCTGCATGGTGCTTTCTACTTATTAAACACTTGAATTATTAAAGTCTTTATCTTTCTTAGTACTACTTGTGGCAATGTCAGCACGGATTTGCCCTTTATCCTAGGCAGAAGTTACTACTTATTTCATTC